>NC_137083.1:31795115-31976555 GCF_951640355.1 Cnephaeus nilssonii
ATAATATGGACTGAAAAAAATTATTAGACTCATTTTTTTAAAAATATATTTTATTGATTTTTTACAGAGAGGAGGAGAGAGGGATAGAGAGTTAGAAACATCGATCAGCTGCCTCCTGCACACCCCCTACTGGGGACGTGCCCACAACCAAGGTACATGCCCTTGACCGGAATCGAACCTGGGACCCTTGAGTCCGCAGGCCGACACTCTATCCACTGAGCCAAACCGGTTTCGGCTAGACTCATTTTTTATTTTATTTTAATCCTCACCCAAAGACATGCTTAGAAAGAGGAAAGGAGGGCGGGGGGGGGGGGGGGTGGAGGAGGGAGAGAAACATTGATCAGCTGCCTTACACATGAGCCCTGACTAGGGATCAAAACCACAACCTAGGTATGTGCCCTCATCAGGGATCGGACTGGCAATGCTTCAGTGCACAGGATGCTGCTCCAACCAAGTGAGCCACTCCATCAGGGCACTAATCTCATTCATAAACCCTCAATACTGTGCCTTATGGAAGGCTAGTTATACAATATATGACCTAATGTTTTACAATATATTTTCCATTTTATATATTTAAAAATAAGTTACTAAGAGATTTGAAGTCAACTTGTAAATTTCTCTTATTTAAGATTGGCCAATTAAAGAATCTTCAAGAGTTATTATCTTTCAACTTTTAGACTACATAACAACTGCTTTAATATCAGACTCAAAGACTTCTTTCAGGTCCTCTGTATTTGATTTTCTGTCTCACTCTCATAGGTCTTGCTTTAATTTTTTTTTTTTTTTTTGGTTAAAGCTCATTTATCCTTTTCTTAAATTAAACATGAATTTTATTAAATTTAATAATGTATTCTTTTTGGTCAAGAAAGATACTAATAAAAATGGTTTAAAAGAACTTATAATGAGGCAGATAGACTCTTTGAACATTAAATACTGTTTGAAACATTTTATAAGAAAGAGAAATGCACCAGAAAAAACATTAAAATCTTTTGGTAAAGACTGATGAAAAACGATGTCAAAATGGAGAGTATGGAACTTTATACAGAATGAAATATATAAAATGATTTAAGTTGAATACATGCAACTCTTTCATTTATTTCTAAATTAAATGAATGGCTGGTGTTTAAAAGAAAGAAATAGTAAGTATATTAACAACTATTAAGAATTGTGACAGTATAAAATCAAGTCATTACTCTGTATTTTAAAGCACAGGTATAAAATCTTATACTTCTGTCCCATTGCAAAATGCATCTGGTGCACATAGACCCTTGAGGATACCGCCTGTTTCTAAAAGAGGAGGCTGAGAAACTAAGAGGCAATCGGACCTTTAGCAAATTTACTATGATTAGTAGACAAAAATTTTTGGCCAACCTTCACTCAGGATGAGAGTGTCTGATTTAGTCCCCACACTTTAAGTTGGTTTTCAAATAGGCTACCTCCAGGAAAGAAGAGTGAATTGGAAATATACTGGTCCTAAAATCCCCGTTTCAAAGCATCTGAAAATGTCTCTAAAGTAATTTGCCACTAGGCAAGATTTAAATGTAGATATTGATTCTACTTCTAAGAAGTTAACATCATCTCATCCTTCAAATTATTTTGGCTGTTCTCATAAACAATATCCAGAAGTCCATAAAAGTAATCAGATACATGAAACATGATGCCATATTAATAAAATAGAATAAAATTCATATGTCTTATATTTTCTGGCATATGTTTTTTGTCATTGCTACTAATGCACTGGCATATTCAGTGATAGGGTTTAGAAAACTCCAGGAAATGTCTGTCTATAATAAAGTAAAAACAATGCTATTTTCCTGAACATTTAGGATTTTGCTATATGCTCTTATAAAAATTTCTGGGACTAAGGCAGTAATTTTGGTTACCTCTTTGGGATTAGCATAGTAATATACATGCACATAGCATATACTATAGCCTATAAATGTTATAGTATATCATTTATATATAAAAAAAAACCTGAGGGGAAAGGCTTCCTGCCACTGTCATTCATCTATTCAAGCTTCAGAAGTGTCTTTTAACTTTTTTGTTGTGTAAGAGGCTTAGTGGAACCGCTGCACAAGCAACCACTCAAACTACAAGCAAATCCTTTATCAGCACATCCCTTTGAAACTGTCATTGAACTGCATGGACCTGAGGAGTGATAAGCACTAACAATACCCTGTTCCTTTCTGCCTTTCAGCTTTATTGCTAGATTCTTTATCTAAACTTGGGTTTTACAGTCCAGACAAATGCAATTCTCAGAGCCTTCAAAAGTGATGCTTAACCTAGCTTGTATAGATGTGTAGGACTTTTTCTAAGCACTTATTTTCTAAAATAATCAATACTTTCATTTAAGTGACTTTGGGCTTTTGCTTGGATATCTATTCTATGGAAGTAGTATTGACACAAATTTTTAGAAATATTCATTTACATAACAAAGTTGATTTTTCTTCATAAATCATATTACAGCTTTCATGCTCTGATATATACCTTTATTTAAAGCTTCATCTCATTCCATTTAACAGTGTTTCCTAAGTCTCAGGACATTTAACCTACATTAAGATATGCTTCCATTCATTTAGTTACTCTTTCGTTTAACTTGAATAATTTATTGACAATTCTGGTGGGAGTAACAATCACAAATTTAGAGGCACAGTTTTGAAACTTAACTGGATTAAATAACAAGCCTATTTATTATCTCACTAACAAGAAGTTCTAGGACTTCATAAATCATTAAATTATTTCAGTGGTTTTTTTTTGGCTTCACCACGACACTGATTCTTTCTAGTTTTTATGCTAACTTGTCCAGTCCAATAGTTTTTGCATGGTAATCAGGATTTATCTCCTCATAGATGCATAAGGTCACAGTAATTGCACACGTTATACCCAGACAGTGTTCAAAAGTAGTTGAGATTGTCTCTTTGTGAATGATACTTTTAAGAGTGAGAAAGCCTTTCTAAAGTATGACTTAATTATTGGTATATCATCATGTGTCATTCTTTATCACTAGATTTATAAGAATGGATGATATATACACATATTGACTGAATTATCCTATCTAATAATAGAGTAACATGTAAATTACCATCACTCCGCTACACCCATGATTGGGCAGCGGGAGGCTGGGGGGCGGGACTCGGGGTGGCCTATCCGGCCATTGAGAGGCACGGATCCGGATCCGCTGCCACTGAGGGGGGCTACCCTGCTGTTGAGAGGCACCGGGGGCGGGACTCCCACCCCCGGTGCCTCTCAACGGCCAGATCCGCGGCAGCTGAGGGGGCCTGCCGCGGACACCCAGCTGCGCCTCTCAACGGCAGGGTAGCCAGGTGTCCACGGCAGCCCCCCTCAGCGGCCGTTGAGAGGCGCAGGGGGCGGGAGTCCCGCCCCCTGCGCCTCTCAACTGCAGGGTAGCCCCCCTCAGCGGCCGCGGACCATCAAAAGTGGCGGAGCTGGGTGCCTGTCTGCTCTGGCACCAGGCCTTTCAGAAGCCTCCTCCGAGCCAGAGGACAGGCACCCGGCTCCACCTCGAAAAGCGAAAGCGTGTAGGGGACCCTACACGTGCATGATTCAATCATGCACTGGGCCTCTAGTATTTAGATATATGTGATCTAATGATAGGACATTAAAAGAGAAACCTGAAAGTTTGCCTCATACTTACTAGAACACACTGAGATCCTCCTAAGACTGACCAGATGGGCATTTCTCAGTTCCTGTCATTTGTGGGGCCGTGCAAGGGTAGCTCTAGTGACCCAGACTTCCAGTTAAGCTGGCTTCGGCCATTTTGATGTAACCCAAAGTTTAGTTACAGTAACATTTTGGTTTAGGTGCTTACATAGTTTTTTAAACAAAAGTCTTTTTTATGCAGTTCACCATTCTGCTTTTATTTATTTTCTCCAATTTCAAAGTTATTTTTAATTTAAAAAATAAAAACAATATATAAAAATAATTTTTTAACAATGCCACCCATAAGGAACGGTTTCAATGAACAATTTTATTACATTCTTTAAGTCCCTTAATCACAGTAGTTGTTTCTTCATGGCACAATTATTTTACAATAAGCTTTTCAAGAATAGTTTCAGATGTACAGAAAATTTCCAAAAGAGTTCCCACATATTCCACAGCCAGCTTCCCCTGCTGTTAAGATTTTACACGTGACATGTACTTGAATGAACTAAGAAACCAGAATTGATGGATTACCATGAACTAAATCCATACTTTATGTGTATTTCCTTAGTTTTTGGCTAATGTGCTAGTTTGGAGAAGTACTAATCAGATATTTTGTAGAATTTCCCTCAGCTGGGAATTTCCTGATGATTTTATCATGCTTAGACTGGGATAATGGTTTTGGTTTTTTTTTGAAGGAAGAACATAGAGGATTGCAGTTCTCATAGAATTTTATAAAGGATACATGTTATCAACACAACCTATCACTCTGAATGCTAAGTTGGATCATGAGGTTGAGGCAGTGTTTGTCAGGTTTCTACAGAGGAAAGTTATTCTTTTCCTCCTTTCCATATTGTACTCATTGAAAGGAGGCCACTATGTGCAGCCCAGTCTTAAGGACTGGGGAATTAGAACCCTGGAGGGAGCTTATCTACATACATTAACTGGAATTCTCTTGCTCAGGATCTTTATCTATCTATCTCATTTCAGTATAGGCTGAGGGATATTTGTTTTCTAATTTGGTTTGTAATCAGATATTGCTTTGTTGCTAAATTTTTATCTTTGACCACTGGGAGCTCTCAGTTGGCTCCCATGTCCCTTTGGCATATTTAAATTGGTTTTGCTTTTTAAGCACTTCCTTAGTTTCTGACACTAAAAGGTGCTGCAGGCTCATCTTCTATATTCCCTTGCTTAGCACTAGAGTCAGTCATTTCTCCAAGGAGCCAGGTTCCTATTGATAGAGAATGGTATTAAAAATCTCAATTGGGTTTGCTTGTTGCTATGGGGTGTTGTTGCTTCTAGATCCTCAGCTGATGGAGAAATAGACGTATATATACCAACAAGTATACAAAACCTATCATTATTTTTTCAAACTATAAAGATATAACTGGCATAGAACATTTTGTAAATTTAAGGTATGCAATGTGATGATTTTATATATATATATATCGAAATGATTACAATAGTGTTAATCTTTCAGTTACTTCACATAATTGTCATTTTTTTTATGTTGAGAAACTTTAAAATTTACTTCTCTCTTAGCAACTTGAATGTCCCTGATAGAGCATTGTGCCTTATATTCACCAAGCTTTACATTAGACCCAAGGAACTTAGTCATCTTATAACTGAAATTTTGTACCCTTTGAACAACTTACCCCAATTTCTGCCAAACCCCCAGCCCCTGGCAACCAATCTCTTTCTATGATTTTGGACTTTTAAAATTCCACATATAATTGAGATCATATAGTATTTATCTTTTCTCTGTCTGACTTACTTCACTTAGCAATAATGCCCTCAGGTTCCATCCATGTTGTCACAAATAACAGATTTTTCAAAATGTCTACAGTGCTATAGTTCATAAGGCACTAACCTTTTCAGAGGAAATACAGTATTGCATATAGTACTCACATTTGGGGGCATTTCTTCTCTGTAGGATCATGACCCGTCAAGTCTTTCCGACTTCAATATTTTCAAGACTATATTTTTTACTTTGCAATCCTGTCCAGATTTTCAAGCCATTGTTTGCAAAGTGTTTCCTTCAATCAAGTTAATGCCATGACTGGAAGATAAAAATCACAAATTCAGTTTAGCATTCTGTGTTTCTCCACAGTTCATTTGCAGAATAGGAGTAAAGAGCTGTGTTGCACAAGGAATGGGTGATAGATTAAATCTAGAGCTAAGCTTATTTAATATTAAGGAATAATTTATGTAAAAGTCTATGATTGTGTTATTGATCAAGCTGACTTTGGATTATAGGATATTAAGGAAAATCATTTTATCACAATCAAGAGGGTGGACTTTGGTTTTAGCAAAAGAGTCAGGATTGGGATTAGAATATAACTTGGAAGGCAAAGCTCAAGTTTTACAGTCCCACAATATTTTAGTTTTAGATGCAGCTCCACAATGATTGTTTACAGCACAACGTTTTTTAATGACAAAAGTGTCTGACTTATAAAGTGGAAGTTATCCTTCAATAATAGTGGATGCTAGTTTAAAGCCCATCAGGGAGCTTTTAAGTGCTGAGACACAAGAAATCTAATTTATTTTCTGTTGGCACTCAAATTTAAATTTAGTTATTTTGCATTCTTTTCAAAAGAACACCATTAGATATTAGTCTCTCAGGGATAGTAGCATCAGTGTCTCCAATGGATTAACTGCTTCCACAAGTTCTTTCTAGTTTTGAGGACTGTATACCTAAACTTGGAAACCCTGCAATAGAAAAAAAAATCCACAAGTGTCGGGGTGTATATGAATCTAGTTTTAAAAATAGATACAGGAGTGTAGATGGTAAATGCAGAAATAGCTGAGGCATCTTGAAATTAGTGCAGGTATGAACACATCTAATACCCAGATCTTTAGGAAAATCTTCAGCAATTTATAGTGAGAAAAATAAATTTAAAAAGCCAACATTATCTATGAAAAAGTTTATCCAATAAAAATTGCAGTTTGAATAAATGGAGAACCCTATTATAAACATTTGCAATCTACTTAATTTCTTTGGTAAATAATGGGGAAATTGTAATAGCTACTATTGGTTTTCGTGTTAATATGAATAGAGTGGCTGAGAGTATACAATAAAGAAAGGTGCAATTCTTCTGTTTAATGTTCTCTCATGTTCAGTAAAAGATGACAAATTTGAGAGTGAAGGTAAAACTTGCTATATACTACAAAACAGCAAAGCTTGACTTTTTTTTTTTTTCTTTAAATCACTTCGGAAGGTTAATTTGGAAGCTGACATTATCAGCTTAGGTAGAAATGTTATTTAGACATTTGTAATCAACATTGAGGGAAGTTATTCAAACCAATCTGACCCAAACAGGAAGTTTCTACCAACTCATGATCCAGGATAGGGAGCAATCTGGATCTAGATTGACTCTTAATCCTGTGTAATTTATCAAGACATTAGATTCCTTAATTATAGGGTTTTATTTTGTCCCTGATAGTGTCCTTTTAACTCTGTAAAGTCCTGTAAAACTTCATTTCATTAACTCGTTATATTGACAAAATGGACTGCTATTCAACATTAAATACAATGTTTCTGCAAAATATTTAGTGATATGAGGTCATATTTAGCATATATATTTAAGTGAAAAGTGTTGCTTGCCACACAGAAAATATAATATGGCAACAATGGCTAAGACTTATAGTGCATATTTTATGTGTATTGTATTGAGTATCTGCATTACATTCATTGATTCATTAAATGTGTATCTATACATTTCTCTACAATATTTTTATAGGGATTATTTCCGAGGTAATATTGCAGGTGGCTTTAATCTCCTGTTTGTAATTTTCTTTTAAAAATTTTTCCATAAGACTAGAGTTGTCTTTAAAATTAAGAGAAGTGACTGGATATGGGTGGAATACAATTAATATACATTTTAGTTGAAATTCTATTTTAAGATACATATTTCACATAACTAAAATAAATTCCAAAATTTTATATGGAACCAAAAAAAAAGACTATGAATAGCTGAGAAAGAAGAACAAAGTTGGAGGTATCACAATACCAGATATCAAACTATACTATAAGGTCATTGTAATCAAAATAGCCTGGTACTGGCATATGAACAGGCATATAAACCAATGAACAAAACAGAGAGCCCAGAAATCAACCCATCCCTTTCATGTCAATTAATGTTTGACAAGGGAGGCCAGAATATAAAATAGAGTTGGGAAAATCGGACAGGTATATGCAAAAAAAAAAAAAATGCAACTAGACTACCAACTTATACGATACACAAGAATAAACTCAAAATGGATAAATGATTTCAATGTAATCACAAGACCATAAAAATCCTAGAAGAAAACATAGGCAGTAAAATATCAGAGCAATATTTTTGTCAATACATCTCCTAGGCAAGGGAAACTCGGGAAAAGAAACAAATGGGACTAAATCAAGCTAAAAAGCTTCTTCACAGCAAAAAGAAACCATCAACAAAATGAAAAGAGAACCAACTTTATGGGAAAACATATTCGCCAATGATAGGTCTGAAATGGAGTTAATTTCCAAAATTTATAAAGAACTTGTACAACTCAACCCCAGGAAGACAAACAATCCAATTGAAAAATGGGTGAAAAACTTGAATAGGCACTTCTCCAAAGAGGACAAACAGATGGTCAATAGACTTATGAAAAAATGCTCAAGTTCACTAATTATCAGACAAATGCCTGGTTGCCCCTAACTGCCCTCCCAAACTACAATGAAGTATCAGCTCACACTTCCAGAATGGCTACTATCAATAAGTCAACATACAAGTGCTGGTGAGGATGTGGAGAAAAGCGAACTCTGGTGCACTGCTGGTGGGAATGCAGACTGGTGCAGCCACTGTGGAAGACAGTATGGACTTTCCTCAAAAAATTAAAAATGGAGCTCCCATTTGATCCAGTAATCCCACTTATAGGAATATACCCCAAGAAATCAGAAACACCAATCAGAAAGGATATATGCACCCCTATGTTGATAGCATTATTTACAATAGCCAAGATCTGGAAACAGCCCAAGTGCCCATCAGCAAATGAGTGTATAAAAAACTGTAGTACATTTACATAATGGAAAACTATGCAGCTGTTAAAAAGAAGGAAGTCTTACTGTTTGCAACAGCATGGGTGGACCTGGAGACGATTATGCTAAGTCAGTGGTCAGCAAACTCATTGGTCAACAGAGCCAAATATCAACAGTACAACGATTGAAATTTCTTTTGAGAGCCAAATTTTTTAAACTTAAACTTCTTCTAATGCCACTTCTTCAAAATAGACTCGCCCAGGCCATGGTATTTTGTGGAAAAGCCATACTCAAGGGGCCAAAGAGACGCATGTGGCTCGCGAGCCGCAGTTTGCTGACCACTGTGCTAAGTGAAATCAGCCAGTCAGAGAAAGACAAATGCCATATTATCTAACTAATACTTTGAATCTAATGAACAAAATATACTGACAAACAAAATGGAACCAGAGATATGAATACATGGAACAGACTGGTCTGTGCCCAAGGGGAGGGGTGTGAGGGATGACTGGGTAAAGAAGGTGAAGGAAATAACTACAGAGCATATATGCATACCCCAAGAACATGAACAATAACTTGGGAAAGGCCAAGGAAGGGGGAGGTGGGCAAAGTAGGGGAGAGGGGGCACTCCTGCAGTAAATGTCAACATTCAAAATATTGTAATAAAAGAAAGAAAAAATAAATTATATATATTTAGAAGGAAGGCTAAAACAAAGGCTAACATGAATTATTTAACTTCTGTCTTTCACTCTTATATGTCTCTCCTATAGATGTAGATCACCAAGTATAATAAACTGGAATATTCTTTTTAATGAGAAACTAAGTGAAGAGTAAAAAAAGAAAAAGTCCTCGCCCCAACCAGTTTGGCTCAGTGGACAGAGCATTGGCCTGTGGACTGAAGGATCCCAGGTTTCCATTCTGGTCAAGGGCATGTACCTTGGTTGTGAGCACATCCCCAGTAGGGGGTGTTCAGGAGGCAGCTGATCGCTGTTTCTCTCTCTCTCTCTCCCTCTCCCTTCCTCTCTGTAAAAAATCAATAAAATATATATTTTTAAAAAAGTCCTCACCTAGTAAAACACTCGGCAACAAAATCTCCGTCACTGAAAGTAGCCTCTCAGTCTTTTTGTCAGCCTTTCCTTCAGTGATGAGCTCTAGTTCAACTATCATGAATTTCTTTTTTCAGACCGTTGAAGTTAATTTTTCCGAGATACAGCGAAATGCTCTATATTATGCAAACAGACATAAAAAGATAGGGATGTCAAGCCATTTTCTCTAGATATCTGAAAATAATTCAGATATTGTGATGATTTTCTAAATTAAGTAAGGTGTTGGTGGGTGATGAGAAGTCTAAGAAGAAGAAATGTATTGAGCCAGGGATTATGTTTAGTGCTGGAGACAAAGCTGATTGGAGTGGTCTGTATTTGCTGAAACCCATGCATCTGAAATTATTTGTTTGCATAAGCCCCAGACTGGTACAAGTAGATGTGAGGTGGTTGTTCTCTCTCTAATTGCTGAATCAACCACTGCCCTTGATTCAGGTCTGCTTCTCCTGTCCTCACTTGGAACAATTACTGGCTCCGTATGCCTCTGCTTGCACACCAAACACCAAAGACAACCATAGCTAACAGCAGGAAGTGGACTTTCAGAATTCTATTTTTTGTACAGCTGGGAGTGTGACAACAGTGTTTCTGGTGTGCATTGCTACCAATGATTGAGGGCTTTCTCAACATTCAATTTTGAAGGATCCAAAAAACTTCTTACTGCGGCATAAGGCTTTTAAAGTGTCCAAGTTCTTGAAGCTACCCGTGACAGTTGGCTACCTGGTACGTAGAGATAGAGCCCACATGAATATTCCTGTCGCAAGCACACCTAACTCGCTGCCTTCATAGAAATAGAGCATAATGGAATTTTTGCCTAATCTTTTATTACTATTGCTTTTGTGTAAGTATTTCAATAGAAGTAGGCAGTATACCAACAGGTATATATCCAGTTGAATACCAGTGTGCTAAATTTAATACCTTTTTATTTAGGGAGAGGGATTTCCTGGCCCAATTTGCTCAGCAAGGATGTTTCCCACTTGATTTCCCTTTCTGAATAGGAAGATCTCATTGTTGAGGGAAATGGATGTTAATTAATCATATTCTACCAAGCTTTTTATTATGTAGCTCAATTTTATTTGAAAAGCATAATTGGGGTTGAGATAGGGGAAGAGTGAACATTGAAAACAATGCTTATTACTTATGACAATATTGAGTAATTATGCAAACCATCTGAAGGTTTTACTTTGTTTTCTGCTGGTAACATTTTATGGTTGATTAAAGCTGTCAGAACGGCATTCAAATTAAATGCAATAGGAGGTCACTGAACAATCGAAGTTATGTGCCCTCAGCCAGCACCCAACACTGCTACAGATGGGGAGAGTGCTACTTATTTTAGTCCTTACTGAAACTTGGCAATGTGTTTTGTTTTTATTTATCAATAGTCAGTTAAAATATGTTTTATTTGGTTTTAATAATCCAAATATTATATTAGAGCCTTACTTTAACTTTTAATTGGTAGACAAAGAATCCAAGCTAAAAAGGAAACTCACTCTTTTTACCAATTCCTAAATTATATAAAAAAATAATTTAACATAAATGGTGATGATTAGTAGTAGTTCCCACATCCATCTAAACATAACTATAATCCTATATAATAAAAGCCTAATATGCTAAGTGTCCAACCATTTGACCAGTCACTATGACGTGCACTGACCACCAGGGGGCAGACACTCCAACTGGTAGGTTAGCTTGCTGCTTGGGTCTAGCCGATCGGGACTTGTCAAGACGGGTCAGACGTGCCCTGGAGCCCTCCCACGGTCCCTCCCGGACTCTGATCATACACCAGTGGGGTCCCTCGGCCTGGCCTGCACTCTCTCACAATCTGGGACCCCTCAGGGAATATCAGCTGGTTTTGGCTCAATCCCCACAGGCCAGGCCGAGGGACCCCACTGGTGCATGAATCTGTACACTGGGCCTCTAGTTTTTAATACATGCATATGTTTTATTTATTTTTTCTTGAAAATTAAATGGATCTCCATTGTTTTCCATGGCATCTTTATTCAAGGTGTGTCTGCACTGAGAGCCTCACAATTCAAATATTTAAAGGCTGTCACATGGTAGGGATTGTCTTTATAATGTATGAAACATAGCACCTGAATCAGCACACTGTAATGTAGCAGGTGCGCCAAGTACATTTGTTTAAAATTAGGGTTGTTAATGCTACAAGACAATGTATTTTATATCTATAATGCAAGGAAACAGGACTAACTAAAGATGAGACAGACTGCACTCCAGGGAACAGAGTATCTGGTGGGAAATTCTCCATCAGCAACAGCTCAACGCCTTTATCAAATATCAAATACATTGTTGATATAGGTAACTTCAAAAGGTTCCTCCATTACTGAGGCATTCTAAACACACATTGTATAACTTATTTATAAAGTTATCTAAATTTTTCATGTCAGCTTACTTGTTTTCCCTGGCATTCTTAAAGGGCAATCAGAATACATTTCCTACCCCCTGCCCCCTCTCTCACTTTTTCTTTTGTTTAGCAGTGTCTATACATATCTGTGCTTCCTTGACAAAATTCTACAACATGTTTAGAAACATGCTTCTCACAACATGCTAAGGATTTATTTGGTATTATAAGGACACAATTTTCAAACTCTTAAAATAGGTGTTGTTTTTCATTATAATTTCAGGATTAGATATATAGAATGCAAACTAGTGTCTAAAATTTGAATAACTGGCAAGTGGTTTCTGTCAAACTTTTAGGTTGACTTTGCACCTTTAGGACCTGCTTTTGTGGTCTGGTCTCAGTGCTGCCATATCATTTAAGACTCCATATATCCCTCTCCCAGTGTCCCTACAGATATATCCAGAGACTCTCTCCTGAACCTGCTGTCTGATGACTCGCTGCAGTAAATATTGCCCTGGTAATTAGTTACGTAATTGTCACATAAGTAAAGAAAAATCTGTTCATGTCAACCAATAAGTGAAGAAGTGTTACAATTAGGAAAATCACTGTTTTACCATTCACACTATAATAATTGATTCAGGAAATAATTTTTCATAAAATGTTGTGGGAACCACAATATTTGTACAGTGCCAAAGTATAACAGACAGATTGCTTACATTTGCCAAGGGAAAATTTTGTCTTTACAATAGAGAGAGCTGGCAGTGACTACCTTAATCATCGAAGCATTACTACTGACATTATTCTCCATGTGATACAATAAGAAGTATATAAGGACATCTAAGTGTTGTTCTTACCCCAAAATGTTTAACCTAATCTAATGAAACCTGTGAACAAATATCCATGTTTAAGGAAATGAAAGGGGTATAAGGAAGAGTTAAAGCTCACCATGAGAAAATAATTAGCCAAATCCAGGGTGCAGGATGAGTCTTGTATATGTCAAAAAAGTCAGAATAAGCTCCTAACAGAACCCCTTTCCTCAGATAAAATCTAAATAGAATACTAAAATTAACAATCTAAATCTAGAGAGTGAACAAAAACATGCAGATTTTGGAGGTGTTAAAACCTGAAAAAATGGACCACCTTGTGGTGGGTTATTCACTTGAGTGGATTGAAACTGAGGGTAAACTGTGATTCATGATGGTGTGGGCAGCAGAAGCTATGTTAGAAATTCTACTATGCTGCTGACATGAGGAATTGTAGAAAAGACTTTATGGCGGCCATAGACACAACCAACTGGAAATGCGAAAGACCAAGAGGGAAACCCCAAGTCCTGGGTTTAATGAGGAAACAAAGTCTCTTCCTGCTTTCTAAACCATACACCTGTGGTTATATGCGAATGTTTATAGCAGCTTGATTCACAGTAGGAAATAACCTAAATTTCCATCAGCAGGAAAATTAACTAAAAATATGTACAAACTACTGATCTATGCACCACCGTGGATAAACCTCAAAATCATTATTTTAACGACAGTCAAATATAAAATATACTTATTGCATGATTTTATTTACATGGCATTCTATAAAATGCAAACTTGTCTATAGCAAAAGAAAGTTATAGGTGGTTGTCTGGATCTGGGCGCAGAGGGAGGGATAGACTGCTGAATAATAAGGGAACATTTCTGAGGATGGTAGAAGTATTCTGTATCTTGATTATGGCTTTGTTTCCACATATTTATTGGTCCAAATACAACGAGTTGTGCACTTAAATCAGAAGCAATGTATTATACTTTGATTACAAGAACAAAAGTAAATGTAATTAGCTTAATTTAAAAAATACATAGGCACATTTAATTTTGATCTAAGCAGTGTTTTATTATGCTTTACAGAATCTGAATGAATATAAAACCTTGATCTTTTTTTTTAACTTTGCACAAGGTAGGTGTTTGACTTGCCGTTGAGAGTATAAATGAATGAACAGCCATGGTTGCTTTGTTTTCTTAACCAATCTGGTTGAAAGCAATGTTGTGTGTGTTCTAAACTATGGAAAAGGGAGACTCTTTAAATCTCTTTGCTTTTACATTAGTTATAGTATAAAATGTTTCAATCCTGTTAGGAGGAACATCTGATAAGGTATATATGTTTTATTTAAGTCTGCAAGTGTTGTTTCTTTAAAATCTTTTTATGAAAAATCACAAATTTTATTTTTATGAAAAAAGAGGCCCACTTGGAACAGAGTAGCCCACTTGACCCACTGAATTCCTGGCAGCCAGCACCAACCTGGCAGCTATGTCAGTGAGTCATCTTAACAGTACATCCAAGCCATCACAGCAGCACCAGAAAACCTCCTGGAAAACTATAATTCAACAAAAGATTCCCCGCTCAACACACAAGTACATCTGAGAGATCTGTGCATCAAGACACCTAAAGGTGGGCACATGGGAGCAAGCGGGAGAGGCAGGATGGGGGGAAGAATGAAGAAGTGAGCTGAATGGGCACAGTTTGGCAGCCACTGTGGCCCAGCAGATATGGTAGCAGAGGAAGGCCAGAAGCAAGCCTGACTGGTCAGTACACATTGAGGCTGAGCCCAATGTCCTTAGTACAGAAGGGTAGCAAAGGAAGGCAGCGGTGGAACACACTCCATCACCAGGAAAACAAAGCCAGAGATGCAGAAATTCACACCCCAACCCATCCTCCCACTGCCAGCTACAGACCTCCCTTGGCAGATTGCAAAGGAGCAGAGGCAACATTCCAGCCTAAGTGGTCTGTACTCAGTGTGGTTAAACCCAGTGAAAGGAATAAAGCCACATATGGCAGAATCAGCTTCCCCATCCATCCCTCCTCTACCTATGGCGGGGGAACTAGTAAGGCAGTTGCAACACCTCGGACAGTGTGGCCTGGGTGGTGGTTTCTGGCTGCAGGAAAGCAGCACTGGGACACACAGGCCAGAGACCCCATCACCTGCCATCCCACCACGGGTTTAGTGCCCAGAGACCACGGTAACCTGGATATAAAAAAGGACACCCAACTCTTAGGGGAATATGGAGCATTTTCCACAGAAGAGGAGTAACTAACCCAAAGAGATCCCAAAGTACCAGTAGTGCAGGTAAGAAAAAACCAAAAACTTCCACTGTAGCACCATCTACTGGAAAGTGAAAAACCTCTACTCATCAAGCTGCTAAAAAATTAAAAGAAACAAGTGCATTCCCTCAAATGCCCAGGAAGAGAAAAAATCCATCAACTACCATGAATACCCAAGGTAACAAAGTAGTTCAGAGAGAAAATAAAACATCTCTAAAAATAAACTTAGAGACTGTAATTTAAATGACACAGAATTCAAGACCGTAGGTCTGAAAATACCAACAAGATACAAGAAAACTCAGAAAAGGCAGTTCAATGAACAAAAGGAGTACTTTATCAAAGATAGTAAAACCATAACAAAAAGAACCAAACAGAAATTCTGGAGCTGATGAAGGATATATTAGAGAGTTTAGGAAATAGGGTGGATCAGATGAAGGAAAGAATTAGTGATATTGAAGCAAGAAACCTAAAAATGACTCAGGTGAAAGGAGAGAAGATGAAGAGTAAAAAGAAAAACATCAAACTCTGTAAGAACTATATGACTCTATTAGAAAGAGCAATATAAAAATAACTGTTGTACCAGAAGGAAGAGAGGAAAAAAGGAATAGAGAATCTACTCAAACAAATAATTGATGAAAATTTCCCAAACCAAACAAATAATTGATGAAAATTTCCCAAACCTATGGAAGTCAAGAAGAAATATAGAACACCTAATTATCTGAATGTAAAAAGAACTTATCCAAGGCACATTATATTAAAGCTGTCAAAAGTTAATGACAAAGAATTCTCGAGGTAGCGAGAGAAGATAAGACAATAGTAACAAAATCCCATTAGATAGTGATCAGATTTTTTTAACAGAAACCTAAAGCTATGAGAGAGTGGAATTACATATTCAAAATACTGAAAAAAAAAATCACCAGCCAAAAATAATATGTCCAGCAGTTATCCTTTAGATATGAAGAAGAAATACTTTTCCAGACAAACAGAAGCTGAGGAAATTTAAAAACACAAAGACTTACATTACCAGAAATGTTGAAAGAATATCTTCTAAATTAGACAAAAAGGCAAAAAGAAACAAAATTATAAATAAGATGATTAACAGACAGAAGCAGGAAATCGCAATACTTGTTCAGGATAGGGTATTTAATCACTTAAATATAACTTAAGGTTAAAAGGGTAAGAGTTTTAGGTTGAGCATCGTCCTGTGCACCTGATGGATTCCCGGTCAGGAAGCGTAGCTGGTTTATGAATTGGATTACCAATAGATGTTTCTTTTGCTCCCTTTCCCTTCCTCTAAAATCAATGAAAAAATATATTTTTAAAAAAGCTCAGAGTAGCAGGATAGATTAAAATACATGACCCAACTATATATTGCCTTCAGGAGACCCATCTCCACTACAAAGATAAGCAAAGACAAAGGGAAGGGGTGGAAGATGATATTCCAAGGGAATGGCATCCAGAGAAAAGCAGGTGTAGCCATACTTATATCATACAAAATGGATTTCAAGATAAAAAAGGCAACAAGAGACAAAGGTGGACATTTTATAATGATAAAGTGGACCCTATATCAAGAAAAAAATAATATATGTACCCAATCAGGGAACACTGAAATATATAAAGCAGCTACTAATGGAACTATAGGGAGAAACTGACAAAAACACAATCATGGTAGGGGAGCTAAATATCCCATTGACAGCAATGGATAGATTATCCAAACAAAATCATTAAGGAAATATCAGCCTTAAATGACACATTGGAGCAAATGGACATGCTCAATATTTATACAGCTTTCTATCCCATTGCATCAAAATATATATTCTTTTCTTGTGCACATAGACCATTTTCAAAGATAGATCATATGTTGGCACTCAAAACTAGTCTCAAGAAATTTAAGAAAATTGAAATCATACCAAGCATGTTCTCTGACCACAATTGTTTGAAACTGGAACTTAACTGCAAAAAAGAAAGCTGGAAAAACCATAAGCATGTAGAGATTAAACAGCATGCTACTGGACAACGATAGGGACAAAGAAGAAATAGATCAAAACATACATAGAAACAAATGAGAATGATAACGACTTAACAAAATTTTGGGGATGTAGAAAAAGTGGTACTAAGACAGAATTTTCTAGCATTACAGGCTGATCTCAAATAAACAACCTAATATTTTACCTTAAAGCAATAGAAAGAGAAAAACAAATGAAGCCCAAAGTCAGCAAGAGCAAGGAAATAATATAAATGAGAACAGACACAAATGAATGAGGGAAAAAAGAACATTCGAAAAAATTATAAAACAAAGAGCTGGTTCTTTGAAAAGATACATAAAATGGACAAATCTCTGGCTAGATTCACTAAGGAAAACAAGAGAAAAAACTCAAAATAAAAAATGAGAGAAGTTACAATGAACATTAAAGAAATACGAAGGTTATACAAGGATACTATAAAAGGCTATACAACACCAAATTCAATAACCTAGGAGAAATGGACAAATTCTTAGAAAAATATAACCTTCCCAGATTGAATCATGAAGAACTGGAAAATCTACCCAGACTGAACAACAATAAGGAAATTGAAACTGTCATCAAAAACCTCTCAGAAAACAAAAGTGTCTAAGACCAGATGACTTTACTAGTAAACTTTACCAAACATTCAAAGAATATTTAATGTCCATTCTTAAACTTTTCCAAAAAATGCAAAAGCAGCAATAACTCCTAACTTATTTTATGAGGCCAACATTACCTTGATACTAGAACCTGGCAAGGACAACGCAGAAGAAGAGAACTACAGACCAATATCTCTGATAAATACAGATTAAAAAATCATAAACAAAACACTAGCTAATCAAGTACAACAAACAATACATCACAATCAAGTAGGGTTCATTCTAGGGATGCAAGTATGGTTCAACATATGCAAATCAATCAATGTGATTTACCACAACAACGGATGAAAAACATGATTTCATCAGTAGATGCATAAAAAGCATTTGACTAGATACAACATTCATTTATGATTAAATTACTCAATAAAAGGGGGATAGAAGGAAAGTACCTCAACATAATAAAGACCATATACCAGGTCTGATGAACCCTCAGCTAATATCATACTCAATGGTAAAATATAGAAAGCTTGTCCAGTAAGATCAGGAACAAGATAGGGATGCTTATTCTTACCATTGTTATTTAACACTAGAGGCTCAGTGCATGATTTAATCATGCACCTGGTACACCAGCGGGCTGGCTGTCCGCCAGTGCCCCAGGCCTTCCGAAAGCCTCCGGTGCTGCGGAGGCTTTCGAAAGGCCTTGCGCCGGAGCAGACAGCCGGCCTGGTCCCCCGCTTTGGCCTTTGATCGCGGGGGACCTGGCCGGCTGTCTGCCGGTGCCCCAGGCCTTCCGGAAGCCTCCGGCGCAGCCATGGCACAGACGCTGAGCTCACGGCGCCAGTGGCGCTGCGAGCTCAGCGTCCTGCTGGCCCAATCAGCTACCCCGGCCACCCTGAGTCCCGCCCCCTGTGCCTCCTGCTGGCCCAATCGTGGGCGTAGCGGAGTGATGGTAATTTACATATTACCATTTTATTATGTAGGATAGTACTGGGAGTCCTAGTCTGAGTAATCAGGCAAGAGAAAAAAATAAAAGGCATCCAAATTTGGAATGAAGTAAAATTGTAACTTTTCAAAGATGACATGATACTATATATAGAAAACCCTAAAGAGTTCACTAAAAGATTATTAGAAATAATGAACAAATACAGGCAAATTTGCAGGATACAAAAATCTGATGCGTTTCTATATACTAACAATGAAATATCAGAAAAAATAATTTTTTACGATGGCAACAAATAAGATAATTAGAAATACAATTAATAAAGGAAGTGAAGGACCTATGCACTGAAAACTACAAGACTTTTCTACTTTTTAATTTAATTTTTTTAATCCTCACCTGGGGACATGATTAGAGAGAGGGAGAAACACCAATGTGAAAGAGAAACCTTGATCAGTTGTCTCCGTGCCCTGACCGGGGGATGGAACCTGCAATCCAGGTATGTGCTATGACTTGGAATCAAACGGGCAACCTTACGATGCACAGGATGACACTCAACCAGCTGGGCTACAAGACATTTTTGAAAGAAATTGAAGATGATACAAAGAAATGGAAAGGTATTTCCTATTCATGGATTGGAAGAAACAACATAGTTAAAATGATCATATTACCTAAAACAATAAGCAGACTTAATTCCATCCCTTTCAAAATCCCAGTGGCATTTTTCGAAGAAATGGAACAACAATAACAGCAGCAACAAAAACCAAATTTATATGGGAGCACAAAAGACCCCAAATAGGCAAAGCAATCCTGAGGGGGAAAAAAAAGAAAAAAAGCTGGAGGTAACAGACTCCCTGACTTTAACTTATACTTCAAAGCTACAATAATCAAAGTATGATGTTGGAAGAAAAATAGACACACAGACCAATGGAATAGAATTGAGAGCCCACAACTAAACCCACACATATATGGGCAACAATTTTTTTACAAAAAGGCCAAAAACATACAATGGCGAAAAGAAAGCCTAGGAAAATTGGAAAGCCACATGCAAAATAATAAAACTAGACTGCTATTTCACATCATACACAAAGATGAACACAAACTGGGTCAAAGACTTAAATATAAGACCTGAACCAATAAAATACATAACAGAAAATACAGGTACCAAATTTCTAGACCTTGGTCTTAAGAGAGGATTTTATGAATTTGACCTCAAAGGCAAGGAAAGTAAAAACAAGAATGAGTGGGACTATATTGAACTAAAAAGCTTCTGTACAACAAAAGAAACCAACAAAACAAAAAGGCAACCGACTGAATGGGATTCCATATTTGCAAACACCTCCAATAAGGGTAAATATCCAAAATATATTTTTAAAAAACTCATATGACCCAATTAAAATGGGCAGAGGACGTGAACAGATACTTCTCCCAAGAAGATATACAAATGGTCAACAAATATATGAAAAGATGCTCAACATTACTAAGGAAATGCAAATCAAAACTACAATGAGATGCCATCTCACACCTATTAGAATAGCTATTATCAATAAGACAAGTAATAACAAGCTGGGTGGGGTTGTAGAGGAAAAAGAACTCTCATACACTGCTGGTGGGAATGTAAATTGGCGTAGTCACTTTGGAAAACAGTATGCAATTTCCTCCAAAAAATAAGAGTAGAGCTATCATATGACCCAGGAATCCCTCTTCTGTGTATCTACCTGACAAATTGGAAAATGTTTGTTGGTAAAAATACATATACCCAATATGTTCTTCAGAGCATTAATCATGGTTAACCAAAATATGGAAATATCTTAAGTGTCCTTTGATGGATGATTGAATAAAAATGTGGCACATATATACAATGGAATACTCCTCAGTCATAAGAAAGAATATAAGACTGCTATTTGTGACAACATGGATAGATCCTGCTAAGTGAAATAAGTTAAATGGAAAAGGGCAAGAACCATATGATTTCACTCATTTGTGGGATGTAAAACAAAGCAACAAATGAACAAAACAAACAAACTTATAGCTACAATAGTATGGTGGTTACCAGGGGACAGGGGTATGGAGGGAAGATGAAGGGTAAAGGTGCGGGGGTCAAATATATGGTATCAGAGGGGATTAGACTTTGGATGGTGAGAGCATGCAATGAAATATACTGATGTTGTACTAAAAAATTTCACACTTGGAACTTATATAATGTTCTTAACCAATGTTACCAATAAATTTAATTAAAAAAATATAAATTCTCTAGTCCCCAGGCGAGTCACTTCACCAGATCCTTCTAAAGCAGAGACAGTATGTCACATCACAACCTGACCAAATTACAGACTAGTGAGCAAAATAAGTGAATATTGCTGTTTAAAGCATTTAAGTTTTTAGATGGTTCATTATACAGCAATAAACAACTGATTTACTTTTCAACAAAGAATTTCATCAACTACTAATTAGTACAAAAAGTTCCTTAATAAACACTGCTGTTCCTTTACATGTGTCTTCTTATGGAATGTCATGAATAATGCCATTCTCTCTCCATGGCAGGTGCCATAAGAACTGACGATATCTATTACTCATAATATGCACATCCACATATACAGGGCAATTTGTATTGTAAGGAGCCTTCCATGAACGGTTGGTGAAATCTTGTGCTGAAACACTGTGAAACAGTGGATGAGTCATTTGCCCACGGTGGTCAAAGGGGACCATTCCTGTGACTCTCACAGAGACTGTTCAGAAGTTCAAGTTAGGTAGTGTAGGAAAGGTCTTCCTATACTCTAAGGGTCTATAAATACAATTTTCTATTAACGTTATTGGTAGGCTGCTCTATTATCTTAGTTTCATTCTGCCCTTTTGAAAGTCCAGGCTGAAAAATTGATTTGAAGAGTGTAAGTGAATTAGGTGCAGACTACAGCAGAGTCTTTGGTTGTTTACAGGCAGGTGCAAAATATTTTTTCTTTTATTTTAAGGAAAATTACTTTTGTGAAACCTTTATATGCTACCTTGGCTCTATCCTGAATTTAAGCTTGGGTTCAAAGGACACTCTGAATTCTGCTGTGCTCAATTTAGTCCTGTCTTCAGAATTCCAAACAACTTTCTTCTTGTATCTTAAAAACCGTCACAGTCATGGAATAACATTTTTATATGTTTCAGTAAATACTCTCTGTTCATTTCCCAAAAGATAACTGTAAAAGAGCTAGCTTCTTAGTAAAAAAAAAAGTTGCATCTAAAAATATTTCTTATCTTTTAGAACATACACATAGTTCACAAACTTTCCAAATGGAAAGGAAAAAAACACACACACCATAGCATTAAGTTGTATAAAATAATATTATAAATATTTAAGTGTTTTTGAAGATACTTATTGTTACCCCTAGTTCGGTGATTTTATTCCCACTGGGAAACTGCAGGATTTTAAAAATTTATTTATTTAGCATAGTTCAGGAATGTCAGAGAAGAATATATGGCTGTTTTAAGGCAATTCCATCTTTTTTTCTGGGGTGATATTCAAACAGCAGAATTATCAGACATGGGCATGTTTCAGATGATAATGTTTGTAAAGAGACAGAATATGCAACTTTGCAGTTTACTCTCAGTTTGTCAAATGGGCATCTAAAGGCATTTATTATGTGGTGATCTGGAAGCCTCACGATAAAGTAACCTCAACTTGACAATTTCTTAAATTTGATAGGAGCTACATGATTCATTGACTCATCCGTTTATTCGTATGCTCATTAATTCAGGCATACTATACGTTTTTCTGTATCTTCTCTGTGCCAGTCACTAAGTGAAGTGTTGAGGCTGTGAAAACGCCCTGTATCAATATCGAGGGGAAGACAGATGTGGCTTTACCAGGAGGAGGTAGGCCATTTGTTTGCCCAGGTCTGGCTGCAATCAAGGATCAGTTGGCCTTCTCATCATTGATTGGCTTTCCTATCAACCTAAGAGTCAATGCCAGAGGGTTCTAATTTTTCTAAATACCTCTTTAAATGATCTAATGACTTTCTAAAGCTTTATAACACACAATCTGTGACTTTAGATGGATAAGGTACCTGATCTTTGTTATTAGTCATACATGTTTGTATAACAGTGTTACTTTATATTCAGTGAGATTTTTAACTAGCAAATTCCTTTCACTATTTTCCCATTACTCCTATATCTCCCTACCTATCCATTTTCTATCTACAAAAAGGATATATACATTTTTTTCATATTTAAATATTTAAGTTCATGTAACCTTTTGTGGGTGTAAGGGGATCTTGTGTTTAATCTCAGCCATAATGAGGAAATTTGCACTTGGTATTCATTTCACAGGGAATCTTCTAAAATCTTAAGATATCATTTCTTTTAATCTTGCATGTTATCTTTGGTCATAAACATAATTTTCCTGGGAAAATTTACAGTATTACATGTTTTACAGTATTACATGTAAAACACATAGACTAATAAATGATAATGTTATAGTTACATATAGAAATGAAACCACCCAGTACAGCCTAAGCTAAAAGGGTATTTAATGACTCACTTAACTGGAAAATCCGGGGATGGGACTGGTTTCAAATGAAGCTTAATTCAGGGTCTAAATGATGCTATCTATATTTTTTCTATGTACTAACTTGGGAGTAGGGTGTAAAATTTGATGATTATTTTATATTAATCAAGGCCTACTTCTGGACCTGGGAGGATTATCCCCTCTAAAGCTGTAAGGATTGACAGGGGGTTCTCTTTTTCAAGGAAAAGTGTGATTGTTGGATACTGGCAGGCAAAAATGACATCTCATAATTTTGCATAAATTTGGCAGCTTTCTCTATTTGTTTTCCTAGTAAGTTAACAGAATAACAGGTCAAGTTCACAGAAAAATATATTCAACTCAAAATACGAATGAGTACAACTACTAAAATAGTCACCTTTGTTTTGTTTCTAGAAACAATTCATATACACGTAAATTCATGTATATAAATCATGATTTCTAACATGCATTGTCTTTGACATTGGTCAAGCCTTTAGATCACTTCACATGGACTGGTACTAAAGGTAGTAAAATTATTCATTTAGGAAAAGACACCAAATGGAATCTTTCCACTGGTTTAAATTCTAGAAACAAACAATTAGGAACTTTTCATAGTACTCTTTAGAGAGAGGTACAACAGTATCTCAGTTAATGTATGAAAATCTCTTTTTAAAAAAAGTCTCTTGCAGCCCTAGCCAGTTTGGCCCAGTGGATAGAGCACTGGCCTGCGGACTGAAGGGTCCCAGGTTCCATTCAGGTCAAGGGCACGTACCTGGGTTGTGGGCTCCAGTGGGGAGCGTGCAGCCAATCAATGATTCTCTCTCATCATTGATGTTTCTATCTTTCTCTCCCTCTCCCTTCCTCTCTGATATCAATAAAAATATATTTTAAAAAGTTTCTTGCAGGTCAATTATCTTCTTGCATTTGTCTAAGTCAACTGATACTCTTTTCTATCAGAGAAAACTCCAACAGGGAAAATTTAATTTTTTTCTTCTAGCTTGTCTCATTACAAAAGTTAAAGAACACATGTCTAAGGTAAAACTCTTGTTAGGTCAAGTTTCTAGAAGAGGGAGACCCTATGACTTTCTTTTGCAAACAGTACTAGAATTGGATTTCAAAGACCTTTGAGAACAATGATCTCTGTTTTCTGAATTTGCCAACTCCAGGGAATCTCTTGAGTAGTAAGATACATTAGAAAGTTTTCCAATCCTAGAGAAATAACTATATTAGAAAACATGTAATCATAAAATTCCAAGACCCAAAAAGTATTTTTGATATTTCATTAACTCAAGTATTTATTATGTGCCTAAAGTACTGGTTCTCTATTAGGTACTTGATGTATAGAGGTCTCTGTTTTCATGGAGCATACATGCTATGGAAAACCACATAATGGATGGGTAATTTCAGAGAGACAAATGTTATACAGAAAGTAAAACTGGGTGATGTTACAAAGAGTAACTGGGTAGGAAATACTAATTTATAATAAATATATTCATGAATTGCTTATCTTAGGCAGTAACATCTAAGTCAGAAATTGAATAATGAAAAGTAGCCAACTATATAAAATCTCAGAATTAAATATCCCAGAATATATTTCACAATAAATACATAGCATGCCAAGGAATTGGGCAATATAAAGATACAGTCTAGTCTTTTACTCAGCCATCAACACTTTATATAAAAACTTGCTTTTGAAAAAAAATAATATTTCCAAAATTCTAGGCTCTTTTAAAATATGTTGGTGCAATAAAATGACTTAACTAAACACAAATATTGGATAGCTGATAATGTTTATGGTCAAAAGCAGAGAATTAGTTCCTTAGCTAAAGTTGGGATACAAGTTTATTGATCCAAACTCTGGTCTAGGTCTCCAATAAGATTAAGGTGCTATGTCTTAGTCAGTGTCTCTTTATTAAAAAGCAAATTTTACCTCTAATGCCTGTGTCAATTTCACAGCTTTCTCTCCTTCAGATATTCTGAAAAAGCTTTAGCTGTTTTAATAACTTTCAGAGACCTTGAGATATTAAGCTGGTTTCAAAGAAACCCATTTCTCCTGTAAGTTACTCTGACTGATTTTCACTAAATTTGCCTCTATTAATTGAAGAGATGACTTGGCTGATAAGTTTAAGACAGAGCAAGCATGTCTGGAATTCCAATGGCAAAGTCTAGATAATTCTCATTAGTTCACTCAAAATGAATATTTGGAGCATTAAGAGATATGTTGGCATCTGTCTTTGTGATTTTATGTCTGGACAATCTGTGATTTGATTAGCTTCTCTTAATATGCTAAAAACCTCTAAAACCTCCAAATACCAAGTCAACAAAGTCAGAGAAGTAGTCACGTATAAATTAAAAATTAATTCCCTTTGAAAAATTCTGGTATATAAAGTATCAAAAAAAGGTTTAATATTAAATGTTAAAGCTAATAATAAATGTAAATTGGGAGGTGATATAATTGCCTCCGATATGACAATGTTAATTTATTTCATTCAGTTCTCAAATATCCTGATTAGCCCCATTTTATAGAAGAAAACAGAAATTCAAAGGCTACACAAAGTCCTTGTGGTAGGACAGCTAATCTATAGGCAGACCCAGACATATTCAGGTCCTAATCCAGGTAGAAGCTGTAAAACACAAGGAAACAGATTATCCTCTGGAACCAGAGGCATGCAATCCTGCTGACACCTTGATTTTAGCTCCGTGAAACCGATTTCAGACTTTCAGTCACAGCAATTGATTCTTCATTTGAATCTATATTTTCATGAGAATGTCTTCATTTGTAGACCTGGTAGGTACATCCACTTTAAAATATTGTCTCCACATCTCAATTTGAACTACTTATCATGTATTTTGAAATATGAAACACAAAGCTTTGGCAAATTATTGACACTGGTTATCTCTTCAGATAGATTTTCTTTAGGATAAATTTAGAAAATATAGACCCCTTAATTTGTTAGGTATGCATAATTTCCAAATTATTCAATTTCTCTTGAATGAATAGTGATCTAACATTTTATATAGGAAATAAGAAGTTTAGTAGCATAATAATTTCACCAATAATCACTGTTCTATTTTTTAATAGATGGGGAGTTGTGAAGAATGACATCTGTTTATTAATGTGGAAAGTATAAGAAAGACAGGAAGAGAGGGAGTCAAAAGGCAAAGCTGAAGGAATAAAGGGCATATCATTAATGAACTGAATTAGAGGACTTATTAAGTCACTGATTGCTATTTGGAAACTGAGTCATTGCCCCTGAAAAATCAGATCTTTCAGAGGTACTGACCTTGGTTCTGGGAGAAGGAGTGTCAAAACAATACAGAACACCATGTATAGGTAAAGATCTACTTATTGGTAAGATTTCAGCAAAGCAAGAAGAGCAAAACAAAACAAAAAACAAAACATGCCAACCTGAATAACAGAGATAATAACAGAGATTAAATGGTGTGGACAGATAGGGATGAGGGATTTGAAACTGAGAGCTCATTAAGAACAAAGACTCTATCTTATTAAAATAAAAATCCTGCCTTGTGGTGTGCCAAAGGAAAAATGTAAGCTGAATAGTCAGAACTAAAACAGCATCATGTTTGAATGAGCAGCAGTGATGAGGTTGAGAACAAGAATGTGAGGTGATTCAGTTTTTTCTGTTTCAGGTCAATTTTGCTTTGGTCCCAGAAATTGAAGTCACACTGAGCTTGAGGTGATACTCAAGAGAACTATTCTAATGTGAAATGCAAGGTGCAGTTCCAAAGGTTAAGAACTCAGCTGGTTCAGAAGTACTCTGCTGTTTCACTGCACCAAGGAATTAAAAATGTATTGGATGTATGGGTAGTTTGGTTTTATAAGCTAAACTATAAGCTCCCAATATAAAACTCAAGATCTTAATATTTCTTCCAAACTTGTAAAACAAGGACTTGATGTGTGCTTACAACTGCAGAAAGCCTGTGTGTAAGAAGGCAGCCAGCCAATGGATGTGTCTCTCTCATCACTGATGTTTCAATCTCTCTCTCCTTCTCCCTTCCTCTCTCTAAAATCAATTTAATTTTTTTTTGTTTTTAAAGAAAGTTGCATGTGAAGAAAATAGTTTTTTTCCCTCCTTCTGGAAAAAAAGCAGTGTATTGAAGGATAAGAGGAGCTGGCCAAAAATGGCAGAGTATAAAATAGAGAGGATCCAGGCACAGCACCACCATGCCCTGCTGTGGGTCTGGCAATTTGGCCATTTTGAGGACCTGGAACATCTCAAACAACAAAAATACAATTGTAAAAAAAATAACTGGTGAATTTGGTCAGTAGGATTTTATGCTCAACAAATACAATTTTTTAACCCATACCCTAAATATCTCCTTTAATAGCTAGTGTAGGATTAACAGACAAAATATAGAACACACACTGAGATTTAAGTTTCATATAAATAATGATGCCTCTTGCAATATATGGGACATATATTAAAAATATGTTATTACATTGAGAAACCTACATTTTTATTTGCTAAATCTAGCAATCTTAGACCAACAAGCCTCTATGCGCCTGTGCCCTGTGTCCCAACAGGAAACTTGATGGTACCGAAATACTGTGAACTCTGGGTTGTGCCATTGCTGGAATTGAAAGACAGACATTGCTCTGGAGTACAGAGAACATTTGAACAAAAAGTGTCTAAGTGAGAAAAGACAAATACGTTTTTGTTTTTATTTTAATGAACAAAATCCATTTTATATAGCAAAAATGGAATATTTTACTGCACAAATAGTGTCATTACCAAGTAGTGCCAAGCATCCATTTGTTTTATTCCTCTGATGTTTGAAATTATGGCTCTAAAGGTACTCATGATTTAGGGAGTGTTCACATTTGCAGATGATATCTGGGGAATACTTGGTTATATTAAATAATCTATATTGTAGGACTATTTGTAACATAAATGGAGCATAATACTGATTCTTTATGTTGATTATTAGATGTTCAATGAAAACTTGAACTTTAAATACTTCAACTTATTAAAATTTATTTAGTAAGATTGAATCAATTCTATGAAAAAGCCGAGCATATAATTTTAATAAAGTATATTTGTTATATTTTGTTCTCGAGTTTGTCAAGCATGGTACTTAGCTAGTACCATTGTAGATGTATGGAGAAAATGTTAGCTAGTACCATTGTAGATGCATGGAGAAAAAGTTAATTCATTACACCAAAGCGATGCCTTAAGGCATTGAGCTTAATTCTCTCCTGTGACTCTGGCTGAGAAAGCTGAAAGGATATAGGTTTTCATTTAATGAACAGAATAGTGCATTAGCCTTTTAAATCATAAATGAGCTTCAACTATCAGTAAAATATATACTTGAGATGCCTGGTATTTGAACAAAGCAGCTAAGATAAATACTACTGATTCTATGGATTCTTTGAAAAAAATATATACACATAATACTATGCTATATTATATCATTATTTAATATATTATAAAATATACTAGAGTACCAGTGCATGGATTCATGCACCAGTAGGGTCCCTCGGCCTGGCCTGTGGGGATTGGCTGAAACTGGCAGTCTGACATCCCCCAGGGGTCCCGGAGTGCGAGAGGGCACTCTGCAAAGTTGCTGTAGGTAGGCAGCTCCTGCATTGAGTGTCTGCTCCCTGGTGGTCAGTGTGCATCATAGCTACCGGCCAGTCACTTAGGCTTTTATATATATAGATATAGAGAAAAGTATCACTAATCTTACAAATTTGTATTGTGCTATTTTATTTCCTATAGAAATGTCTTCATTCCTTTACAATGCATATTTTGCCCCAATTATTGAGCTTTTTCTCATCCATGCCTTTGCAATATTATTTTGCAACTTCTCACACTGGCAAGAGTTTATTTTCTTAACCCTTAAAACAGGGCTGGCCTTTTGCCTTGATTTGGTTCATACAATATAGCAGAAGGGATAATTAATTAAGCAATACAAATTCTTGTATTATGTGTCCCATAACTTGAACCCAGCTGTAAGAATTTTATTGTTTAAAAAAAGAACCAGAATTCAGATGTTTTTATCTTCAGATTATAAGTATTTTTAAAGTGAGTGTTTATTTTTCCTACTTTCTTCATCAGCTACTACTACTTTGTGATATGCCTCAAGAAAGACACATTTAGAGTTGATTGCAACTTCTTTTCCATCTAAAATTTTCACTAGAACTTTTCAAAAAATGCTCAAGTCAGCAATTGAACTATGTGTAGTAAAACCTGAAAAACCTGGGAAACTGAAACTTTTGATCTGTCATAATGATATCTTGAGATGTTTTGGCTGAAGCCAATTACCAGGCAAGAAGATTATTTTTCTCAGTGATGTCATTAAAAAATTCTTTTAGGAACTTTCAGGTTACAACCTGACAATTTTTGAGTTGTAAAAGAAAAGCTTGCTCTTTGTGCTATGGAAAAGTCTACTGTGTTATCAAAACAGTGTCTGGGAACAGTGAGAATTGTTTATTTGAATTCAAAGTTTATTTTCATGGTTAACACATACCTTCATTTTAGAGAATGATGATCTTATCTGGACAACATATAAATATTGCCTTTCAAAATTTAGTGTTCTCTCCATTTAAAACATGAACAAATCAATATTTTAAGATTATAGCAAACATCTATTCATTTATAAATGGGAAGTGTTTATTCCACAAAGAAGCATCCAATGTAATTTTTTTCAGTCATTTGGGATGTCTCTTTGGGTGCAAATAGATAATTGTATCATATGTTGACAGAATTCAAAGCCTACAATTTGGTCTGGAATTGGTAGTCTGCCCTTCATAAAGGCACAGTGGCAAGACAAAATATTCCAGTGCTGGTAATGAATAAAAATGCTTTTACTTTCAAAAAAGTTTATGGATGTTTGAGAACCAGGAATTCAAGGAACCCAGAAGACTTACTTCATCTCCTGTACATGGTCAGCTCCTAAACTTAGAACTGCTCCAAAATTAAATAAAAAAAAATCAAAATAACTTTGGGAAAAAAAATACTACCTAATAAAATTTCTGCAAATTCTCAACTTGGTGGCATTTGTTGCATAATACAAGGAGTCAGGGAGAAAGATTTTCCTGGAATTAATAGAGCACTTACACATACAGAAAAAGAGATGTTCCTTTTGCCATGGTTTCTCAAGCACGCCCCTCAATAAGCTTTGTTAGGCTTTTTATAGAAAAAGCCATGGAAAAAGTTTCAAAACAAATCTGAAAGTTCCTTTACCTTTAATATTATTTCAAAATCATAGTCCCTCAAAATGTCTGTTTAAAATCAGATTGTTCAAGTTAGTACTCAAGTTACATCACTGACTTTATTGTTATGTTTCTGGGCTTTCTATTAACCTAGAATGATACTTTCTTTCCAAATTCTGCTTTTTCTTTTCTCATGCTCTTGCTGCATTGCAAAAATCAACTTAGTTGTCCAATGGTATGAATTACATTATTTATTTGCCTGTCTCCTTCCTTTTGATGTCTTTTAAATTGTTAGAGGAACAAATTTTTTTCTTCAAAATTGTAAATATTAGTTAGACGTTTGATTAGATTCAAGTTCGACTTTGGGCATGGTTCGAAGAGGTACAAAATATCTGGCCTTTTCCCTTTTGATAATAAGATTGATCATGGGTTCTGCAGGCAACAGTCTAATTTCTCCTTTGTAAAGTTCCCATCAATCTTTCATCTAATTGTTTACTCCTTTGCCTGAAACAATTATATCATTACAAATTGCAAAATGGCAGTGTCCTAATTCTGGTGTTTCTACCTCATTTATTAACTAAATTATTTTCTTAAAAACCTTTCATCATTAGGTAGGACTATTGAATTATACTAAAATGCAGTTAATATGAGATTGATATTAAGTTCTCCTTTAATTGCCAATTTCAGGGTAAGAAAGTGGTACTCTAGATGCACAAGTGGTGATCAATAAAGTTTTTTTGTGTTACTTATTGTTCTTCAACTATACCCACTGTTGTTCTTATTAACTCGCTGTTTGAAAATATATATATTCAGTGTACTAGTATGTTAATCAATAGAACCTGACTTTACTTTTGTTACACAAATTTTACTCTTTGTTCATTGGAAATTCTTTTATTTTTGTCTTAAGGTCTTTTTGATTTAACTATTCTAGGCACCTCTCACGGACACTGGAGAGGTGTTGTTACCTGGTGAGAGAGCCCCTGAGCCAGTGGGAGAGGGCTGTCTCCAACCGCGACCCTGTCTTCTCATATAATGAATTTATATGAGAGACCTTGACTGCGTTGTGAACAGCAAAAGCAAAGCAAGCAAACCTATATATCTGGCTCATGAAACGCAGATGGGCTCTCAGCTAATCTGAAGAACTAGTTGGGTGGGGGTCTGAAGCAGTATATACCCTCCTGTCTGTAGGCCTCAATTCCTCTGCTGACTATTTTGGTACAGATTAATTCTCACGGTCCCTTTTCACTTGGTTGTGGCCTCCCCAGAATTTCTGAAAAGCACCTGACACCTTTATCTTGCTAAGCCTTGAGGCTGCTGGATTCTGTGCTTAGGGAGTAAAAGGACCCTTTTTTCCTTTCCCTCTCCCTCTCCCCTTCTGCATTCTCTCATTATGAGGGAATTTTTTCTAACCATTGGCTGTGTCCTTGGCTGGGGAAGATAATGGTTGTTAGCCACAAGCTGGCTGCAAATGGCCCACACTGTTGGGTTTTGCTTTTTTTAACTTTTCTGTCTGTTTCCCTATTCCTCCTGCCCTGGAATCCTGTAACATTTCTGCACCTGCAAGATAAACATCCTTATGGTTTGGAGCTCGGCCCTGCAGTTATGTCTGTACTTTCTTCTTCCACCCCTTACCCTGTCTGCCTAGCCCTGTTTCTAACTCCTCTCAGCACTCTCAGCCTTTTACTGGTCCTTTGCTTTCACATAAAATATCACAGACTAACTCTGAACATTTCTTCTACTGGTTCTGGAATCGGTCAATAATTCAAACTGCATTAGTTGCTGTAGCATTTCAGAGTTCCCATTTTTGAGTATAGAGGTGTCTAGTCCTATTGCAGCTATTACTTCTAGGCCTTTTTGGTGAGCAGAGCTAGGATGGATGGAAGGATAAAAATGTCGCATTTTTTTCAGGTACAGACTCATAAAAAATCAAGAGTCTCTACAGCCGAATGTATTAATATAACTGAAAAGTAACTTTGTTCAAGTTATAGAAAGTATATTTTGCAGGCTTTAAAGGAAAAAAAAAAGGGAAGAAAACCACATAAAAAGAACAGCTTTGAAGGTGATCTTGTGTTTGTTGTCCATAGGAAAGGGCTTCTTAGCTAATGGATTTCAATTTTGCCGGAGTGGATGACAAAGCTAAATCCCAAATGGAGATGGCTATGGGCAATTTTAGTCAGTAGACTGTGAGGATTGCAGAGCCAGGGGCAAAACTAGACTGTAACCATTCCATTAAAATTTGGGTTGAGATATCCTTTTGTTCTCAGTCAATATCTTTTTTAGTACTCTTCTGATTCCTATGTATTCAGATAATAGGACAGACTGTTTCTGGGACTTTTTTTATTTCTATGATTACAAGTTTTCATTTCAAATAAAAATGTTGCTTTTTAATATATTTGTCTTTTTTTTATAGCCTGATAGCCTAAGAGAAAGAATATGCTGATCATGCCAATATGAGTATTCAAAATCCCTTTGACATTTATTAAGTTTAAAATGAATGATTTGGCATTCTGGTATCTTCGTCTGAAGTGTATTTCAGTTAGCATTAGTCATTTTCTCAGCCATGGTCAGTCACTCTCAGGCCTTACAATAGCACTTCAAGAAAGGACTAGATAATAGCAAGCACTAAGAATAGCCAGATTTCAAAGAAAGAAAGGACTCGTTAATTGCAATGTTTTAAAGAAAAAAAAAGAAAACAAAAATTCCTTCTTCCTACAGGCCAGAGCTCCCTAAACCTTCCAAGGAAGTGTGGATACAGGCAGAGCAGACTGAAGTCAAAAAGGACCGGCTTCAAATGATCTATTTCTTTAAAATATCTTATTTTGTATCAAAAATAGACACTTATTATGAATTCTATTTAGTAATATGCTTGATATGCTTTTTTTCATCATCATGAGGAGACAGAACAAAGCTAGGTAGATGGGGACGGGACCAGGGGAAGGGAAAGTAAAACCCAAGAACTTAGCTAGGCGGAGTTACTAAGACACCCCAACTGGGGCAGGGAAGGAAGGGTGCACATGAGAAGGATGAACTTCAAAATGTCTGAGTATTGCTAAGACAGACACCGTGCAGATAACCAAGCACAAGGCGGTAAGGCGAATAAACCAATCCCAAGGATGTTACTAAGGCAACATTCTTTGAAAAGACGGATCAGGAGCTAGCAAGGCTGTCTCCACCCACTAAATAAAAAGGCAGGCGCTTCCTTTCTCTTTCTCTTCTCCCCGACACTCAGTGGGTTCCTGATGGTCGTTCCTGGGGTGGGGAGCACGTCCCTGCACCCACATGCTTACGGCCATGGGGGCCTCCTCCCATGGACTGCTAGACTTTAATTAGCTTGGCTGCTAAACTACTCCCGACTGTAACCTGGAAAGGAAGCTCCGGACACTGGCCTGCTCCTCGAACCCCAGCTACACCTTTCCCAGGACTGGCTTCTGCCAATAAACTTTGGTTCCATTCATCGTTTTTGTCTGCAACTTGATTCTTCTACTTCTCAAGACAGTAACTTGGACTCCACCCACATGTTGGCTTCAATAACAATGGCTTATCATTACTGAATGTTTAGTATGTGTCAAGATGCTGTACACACTTCCATTCTCATACCATTCGGCGAGGGAACTGAGACTCCAGGAGGTTAGGTAATGGACACCTCTAAGCGACAGGGTCATGATTTGAACCCAGATCTAGCTGCCTGAATATTACACCTTTCAGAATAAAGTGCCAAGGCATCTGTGCTTGCCAAGACAGGCAACGTTTTAAAATACATTTGCAGCCAGGCACTTGTCCCTGGTCCTGCCTGAGAAGCAGTAGGACATAAAGGCCATTGTCGTGCATTCTCTCCATTCCCTAGCACCTCCTAAGCATTACCTTTCAGAATCAAGTGCCAAGTTCCCACGATAGTTTTCCCTATCTATAAACCACTGTTACCGAAAAAAGGCCTACGGATAGCTATTTCGAGCAGATTGCCATAGTCTCCATTTCTGATTCCTCTGCTCCATCCAGAGATTTGGAACAGCTGATCCAGGGTGGTCCCAAATAAATATTTTTTTTAACAAAGAAGCCCCCTAAATATAATGTAAGAATTCAAGGATTCACTTTAAGAAACCAAATGCTTATAGGTTTTTCTTGCACTCATTTCTAAATCAACTCACCTCTCATATGGCTTTTCTTTGTAAAGAAAACGTCAAGCTGCTGCATCCAGAGACAAATCCTATTTTACTTAGGAGGTGGCCGAGGTGCTAAGGAATGGAGAGAATGCACGACAAGGAGGCAAAGGCCTTTATGTCCTACTGCTTCTCAGGCAGGACCAGGGACAAGTGCCTGGCTGCAAATTTATTTTAAAATGTTGCCTGTCTTGGCAAGCACAGATGCCTTCTGCTTACCATGTGAAGGTGTTTTAAAAAAAATCATGAAAAAATATTTTGTGTGTGACTGTGTTTGGAAGGTCATATTGGTGTTTAGAGGAGAGTTGGGAAGTTGACAATATAGAAACAGTGCATTATGTAAATTTTTCTCCAATTTCTTTTGCTAAGTAGTACTGATCATTTTCTTAAAAAAATGGATTTAAAAGGTACCTTTGTTTTTATATCTGTGTGCAGGAATTTGGCATCTAAATTGACCCTGAAAAAAACACCTAGTTTGCATATGTTTTAATCAGACACTTTTCACCATAATATACGTATGTTAAAGTGCCTTAACCTTTCAGTAGATATGTGGGAAATCACTCAGAATATTATGCATAATATGGCAGTATTAGAGCAGTTAAAAAAAAGTCAACCTCTATTTGGAAAATTTAAAAATAACTTTCTAAATCTAGTTTAAAACCTCTTTAACTGTAATTCTGTTGATCACTGAGCTGTAGCAGCTTTTGTACAATCATGTTCCTCTAAGAGCCCAGAATAGAAATTGTTACAATAAAATTTACTTAAAAAAAATTCTCACCTACAACACTTACAGACCACTTTGATTCTTAAGAGTGACAGGGAGAAATCTAACTTACGTACTTGGGTGACCAACCAAGAAGGGTTGTCAGATTTCAATGTAAGTTTTCCTCTCTTTCTTCCTGAATGAATTAAAAGGGCTCTGAGGACCATTTTTTACCCCAGGGCGTAAAACAGTATTTGGACTAAGACCTTGAAGTCTGAGACTCCAACTATAGAGAACCCATGGTTCATCTGAGTTCTGTGCATGAATGCAGAGCCACAGTACACAGCTATATAACAGGGCAAACCATCACTGGCTCCAGTGTTAAGGTCTGGTTTTCCGCAGTAACACAGGGTGCCAACAAGAAGCAAACACCATGGAATTTAGTTAGATAAGTTCTCTAGAGGTAAAGCTAGATTTCTGTCTTTAAAAAATTATATATATTTTATTGATTTTTTACAGAGAGGAAGGGAGAGGGATAGAGAGTTAGAAACATCGATGAGAGAGAAACATCGATCAGCTGCCTCCTGCACACCAAGGTACATGCCCTTGACCTGAATCGAACCTGCGACTTTTCAGTCCACAGGCTGATGCTCTATCCACTAAGCCAAAACGGTTAGGGTGATTTCTGTCTTTTTAGTAGATTATTTGGAAATAGTAGAGATACTGGATATGATGCTAATAGGGGAAATGGGTTTTCTTAATTTATCAATTATTAATACTACATTTATAATTCAAGTATATGGAAAAGGTCATGTAATTTGCAATTAGAGCACTAGAAAGCTGGCTATGAAGACCTGAGTAGAGAAATAAAAGTTTGATCTTCTCCAGAGTACTGGTAGCTTTGTTAATTCTGTGCTGGAATGCAATAGAGATGACAGCATTAGAAGAGTTACCTGTAAGAGGTCTCTGCAGCCACTCACCTTGGTCCAATGCTGGCTCCATCCTTGCTGGCCATTTCACATTCAACAAGTTACTGAACTTCTCTGTGCCCCGATTTCCTTACTGTAAAACAAAGATAATTAAATTATTTACTTCCCAGGATTTTACAAGATTGTATCAGTTATTGCATAAAAAGAGTTTTGAATAATTCTTGGCACATAGAATATGCCATTCTTGCCATGTATGATTTGGTTATTAGTTTATTATTATTTTATTGATGAATGTCCTTTTAGGACATGCATATTAACATATCTGGAAAAAAAGTAATTTAATCACATAAGCAGATAATGTCTTGAGCAAGGTTTCCAGATTTAACGAATATAAGTATGGAATATTCAGCTAAATTTGAATTTCAGATAAGTAATATTTTTTTTTACTATAAGTATGTTTCAAGTATTTCATGCATACCTACGTAATATTCTAACAACTTTTCAACCCCCTCAGTAAGTATTGATTCTGTTCTCCTGTAGTTTCTGTAAAGATCTTGGATTATTTGTCATTGACCTGTCTTGGAAGGTAATCTTGTAAGTGAGCCAGATACTGTAATTGGGTACAGAAAGTGCCCCCACCCCATAATAGATTTTACACCCTGGGGTAATCTAGAAATAGTGTGGTTAATCTAGAAATCATAGAATGAGATATAAGGTTATCTCCTTAACCAGGTCCAAAACAACCATATTACCTCTGGTAAAACTACTAAAACCAGCAACAGTCTTTCCTCTGGTGGTTGAAAAGGTTTAGAATATAAGCCAGGAGCTGCCAGAGAGAGACTATGCAATACAAGATAAACAAAAACAATACAAAAGAAAGCTGAGCAGAGATGAGAAAGATAAGATTGGGTTCTCAAAAACGCTTTGAGTCCTGGAGCCAACTGAATTGTTTTTTATATACCTGATTTGATATTTCTATCAAGCTAACATCAATTTGCAGTAGATTCTTCCCCTTTATGGCCAAAAAGATTTCTAACTAATACAGCAAGTCGAGGCCATCTACAAGGCTTGGGAAGCAGCAACTAGTCCAAGCTTTAGAATCTTACCATTTATCTTATTATGAGTCCTAGCACATAATTAGTGTTCAAAAAATAATGGTCTTCCCAGCCGGCATGGCTCAATGGTTGAGTGTTGACCTATGAACCAGGAGGTCATGGTACGGTTCCCGGTAAGGGCACATGCCTGGGTTGCGGGCTCCACCCCCAGTTGGGGTTGTGCAGGAGGCAGCCAATCAATGATTCTCTCTCATCATTGATGTTTCTATCTCTCCCTTCCCCTCCTCTCTGAAATCAATAAAAAATATTTAAACAAAAAAAAATGGTCATTGTTAATAGCATCATTATTTCTTAGTAAATTTCTAGAGAATGAGATATAACTAATTTGGTACAAGAGATCAATGAGCAAAAGGGCACTTAAACCAACTCATGTTATTTCAGTTTTTCTTACAGTCAATACACTTTTATTTTCTCCAAGAATCATAAATATTCTACAACAGCACATAGCCCTTAGACACATTTTGACAAGTTGAATTAGACAAGTGGAGATTTTAATTCCTTAGAAATACACTAACTTTAAAGAATAAATGGATTAAAATTGCTGAGGCAATTTTGGTTTTGTCAAATCTCCAATGTTTTCAAAATTGTTTGAGGCATCAAATGACTTAGAACACAGATTTTTTTCCCTGTCATTTGCTTGGTGCCACAAAGTATTGGAGTACAGTTGTAGCATCATTCTGTAATCCTTTATGTCTCTAATGCTTGTTTAATAATGCAAAGGGGTTTTTTGATGGTTGGTTTCATTCTGTGCAACATCAAAATTGCTATGACCATATGCAATAAGCAATGCATGGGGTTTTACATAGATCTTCATGATTTCATAAATTAATTTCTACAGTTCTATAAAGCCAGATGACCATAGGTCTGAAACTCAACTCTGCTACTTAATATTTGAATGAATTTACACAAGATAATTTACCTTTCTAGAATGCATTTTTCTTATCTGAAAACTGTACATAATAATAGCACCTGCTTCATCTATAATAATAAAAGCATAATATGCTAATTAGACCGGACAGCCAAACGACCTTCCGGATGGAGCTGGGGCTGCGAGGGCTGAGCCCCTTTCATGAATTTCGTGCATTGGGCCCCTAGTATGGTTTTAAGGATTACATAATTTAGAATGTGTAGAGAATTTACAACAATCTGTGGCACATAGGAAGTGGTATGTTAATAGTTACCTATTATGACTATGATTATTGGCCATTGCTTCTAATAAACCATCTTCTGAAGGAGTGAGCACATTTTATTATTTATTACTATGCCCCCCCCTCCCTTAACTGGGTAAAATCAGTAGGACCAGGCCCAGTACCTGCCACATACTAGGAGCTTAGTGAATTATTTCTGAATAAACAAAATAATCAAAGGCTCATTATTCTCAACCTCCTGTACAGATTTATAGTCAGTAGTATTTATATGTGAATAGAGAGGTACAAGTGAATTTTCTGATAGAGCACCTTTGCTTATATTCACTGTTTGCTCTTTTTCTTCTTTTACAATATTCTTTGATGTCAGCTAAGCATTTGCGAACAATAGCATTTGCTCTCTGCCTCATCAACCAGTCTATAGTGAGACTGATATGCTAGAATCATTTTCACTTTTAATGACAAGCAAAGTGATTTCCTTTTCCCTCGTAAATCCTTGTTTTTCATACTCATTGTCCTTAATTGTCACTGTCTTTGCCTGGAGCTATTTGATTTTAATATTCCACTTTGAATAAATTTACCAACTGGGAAAATCTTATTTTGCTTTTTGGGCTAAAAATCATTTAGATCTTTATTTCTTTTCCTTTAGGAAAAGACATCTTTTCAAAGACAGTGCATTCTCACAAACATCGCATATAAGAAAGTTAATAAGCCATAAAAGAAAGAGAACACTTTTATTTTTCTTTCAGATTTCTAAGAAAGCAGAGGCCCTAAGCAGTGACATATAAAGTGAAAAGTTTTCTTTACTAAATAGAGATAAATGATAAGCTGTCAGTTTTTAAAGTTCTGACTTGGTCTTTAATTGGGCTGAGAATATTTCATGGCTATTGGGTAGCCTGAAAACAGCACTTTCTTACAATGATGGATGTTGTCTCCTTTCGTACAATAGTTTGGCATGGCATGAATAAATCATATTTGCCCTGAAAGTCCATTTTATTCCTGGACAATTGATATTACATTTGGTGTTTCCATTTTAGTTGCTGACCAAGTGTCATACCCTATTCATTTGATTCATTTAACTTTTCAACCTCTTGCTATATTTTGGCTATACAAATCTATTTCTCTTAAAGGCTTGAGTTTTAGCATAGCCTTATTTGGTGAAAATATATGACTGGACTGTTAAAATTTGTGTCAATTAAATATTATGAAATGGCGATCTACTTCTAACTCGTTTTCTAGGCATACAGCAAAGAGAGGCAGACACAGGTTAAGTTTCCTCAACAAAACAAGAAAGCCCACTGTATGGGAGAACATATTTGCCAGTGTTATCTCCTATAAGAGTTTAATCTCCAACATTTACAGGGAACTCATACAACTTAACAAAAGAAAAACAACCCAATCAAAAAATGGGCAAAGGACCTAAATAGACACTTTTCAAAAGAGGACATACAGAAAGCCAAGAGACATATGAAAACATGCTCAAAGTCACTAAAATCCAAGAGATACAAATCAAAACAACATCTCACACCTGTCAGAATGGCAATCAACAAATCAACAAACAAATGCTGGCGAGGATTCTGAGAAAAAGGAACCCTCGTGCACTGCAGGTGGGAATGCAGACTGGTGCAGCCACTGTGGAGAACAGTATGGCGTTTCCTCAAAAAATTAAAAATGGAACCGCCATTTGACCCAGTAATCCCACTTCTAGGAATATATCCCAAGAAAACAGAAACACCAATCAGAAAGGATATATGCACCCCTATGTTCATAGCAGCATAATTCACAATAGCTAATATTTGGAAATAGCCTAAATGCCCATCAGCAGATGAGTGGATTAGAAAACGGTGGTATAGCTACACAGTGGAATACTACGCTGCTGTAAAATAGGACTTTTTATCAATTGCCACAGCATGGATGGAACTGGAGAGCATTATGCTAAGTGACATAAGCCAGTCAGTGAAAGAAAAATACCACATGATCTCATTCATTTGTGGAATATAAAGAACACTATAAACTGATGAACAAAAATAGATACAGAAGCATTGAACAGACTGTCAAACTACAGTGGGAAGGCTGGGGAGGTTTGGGGAGGTAAGAGATCAACCAAAGGACTTGTATGCATGCATATAAGCATAACCGATGGACACAAGACACTGGGGGCGGGGGTGAGGACATGAGCTGGGGGGTAGGGGAGGCCAAGGAAAGGTCAATGGGGAAATAAAGGAGACATATGTCCTACTATTTATAATACTTAAAACAATACAATAAAATAAATTTTTTTCTAGAATTGAACCTCAAGCAAAAGACTTCCTTAGATTTATTATTATTATTATTATTATTATTATTATTGGCATTCATAGTCTTGGAAAATACATAATACTGAAACTGAAGCATGTCTTGAGTTAAACAAATAAATACCGCCTGGCCATTGTGGCTCAGTTGGTTGAACGTCATCTCATGAACCAAGAGGTCACTGGTTCAATTCCTTGTCAGGGCACATGCCCAGTTGTAGGCTCAACCCCCAGTAGAGGGCATGTAGGAGGCAACCAATCCATGTTTCTGTCTTTCTCTCCCTTCTTCTCTCTGAAATCAATAAAAAACATATTTTAAAAATTAATAAACACTAAAGGCTGAAGGATCTAGTTATCTTCTTACAAAATAAATGCATTATGAAGATCATGTATATGCTCTAATGCTAACATTTGAATGGTGAGGCTTTCACAATAATGAATCTAATTTAACTCCTCATAAGTGAACCTTTGCTAGCTGATTAGGATAGATATATTCTTCTATTTTCATTCTTACAACATGTTTTACAATAGGCATATGCAATTTTATATGCTACTTCAGCATTTAAAACACCTTTTCCTTTTAGATACTTTGAAAGCAAATACTATCACTAAGTAAGTGGCAGGTACTGTTCAAATTCTGCATATTTCAAACTTTAATGCAAGTTATTTTATAAATCACTATTTTTTTTTCATCCTAGGAAGACCTGGGAAATGTAACAGGTGATTGTGACTTCTAGTTATGTCTTAGTTTCAACTTTAAATATATTCACTCTCTTTTATTTCCTCAACATTATTTTTGTGAAATTTATGCATTCTTTGCATGTAGCAATATTCCTTCATTATTATACTCATTATAACATAGTATTCCCCTAAGGCTTAAGTATTTGTCCAGTGACCTGAAGTGGAAAATTAAAAAAAAACACAACACAACAAAAAACACAAGGGGAGCAGCAATGACTGGAATTCCCTAGAAACATGTGGAGCAAAGCAGTCCAAGGGTTGATTATGGAAGAGTTGCAGTGATTACGGAAGTGATTTGACTTAAAACATTCAAGATTCTTGGTTTATTGGTACAGAGTTTCTATAAAAGGGAGACAAATAAAAAGCAATAGAACATCAATTATAAGACTCTCCCTCTTCTGAATAGATAGCTTATAATTCACCTGGCTTTGGTACAGTAAGCTCAGTGGGAGGCCATATTTCAATGGCATTAGATGCTGAAGTGGAAATAGTTAACCAGAAAATCATGCTAGATGAAAATGTTAAAAATAAACCTATTAGTAGAAGAAAAGCACTCAATTTTATTTTGCTTATTAAAAGAACATGCTCCTAAACAAAATAAACATTTTCTACAAAAAAAGACTGACTTAATCAACAGAATAAACTGTTTGAGCATTTTACCAAAGTCCCATGTGATGTCTACCTCCTCTTTTTGCATGCTTCTGTACTTAATGTTAAACCATCTTCCATTTTTGCCAAAGGTATTATTTTTGTCTTTGTATTTAGTCAGTAGAATATGATTTTAGAGTCAGAAACAAGGAAAAACTTCATTTTGTTCTCAATATAATCATTATCGTGTTCTGTTTAATAATACTGCATTATGTATTTCTACAAAGCAAACCTTAATGATAGTCTATGTCTAGGCACTCTGATAAATTGTTAGATTTTTTTTTTATATACAACAATGTAGCAACCTTTTACCACATGCATACATGGTACCAAAAAAAAGGTTCTTTTTGCCTTCCCGAGTTTGGCAGTACTGCACACTCATGTACCTAATGGCATATTTTATCATTTGAAATGAATAAACATTATACAACATAATGGGTGGTATAGAAAAAATTGGGCTGGGGTAAACAAGTCAATAACCATTTACTATTAGAACCATGTTAAAAATAGGACATGATTCCTTCTACCCCATAAAAGTCATATTTGCAGTCCTGAGAGATCTTTGAAAAGTTGCTGTTATTTCTTTTTATACTTCCCTATATAGCAAAGGAGAATGGGAGTCATATGAAATTATTTGGAATTATTGGCAAACATATTCAGAAGGGAATGCAATTCTTCTTTATACAGTTTGTAATATGTACTTGGGGATTTTATTTTCTAAAAGTAGTTCATCTTTGAGTGGTTTAAAAAGTGATCTACAGTTAATTTTGACCTAATCATTATCAAAATCTCAAACAACAAATAGTAGTAGCTTCAGGGAGAAACTACACTGTAAAAATTTTAAGAACTTAACAAAAATCATCCTTATAAATAGCAGTTATCAATAGGAAATTATAAACTTTTAGAGAAAGTAATCCGAGATCATTACATTCAATTTTTTACTCCAGACACCATGCTGCCTTACTCAGTAAAGGACATGCAATACGCCACTAAGGGCAAAACCATAGTGATACATCGCTCTTCCAGGTAACCTCTCCATTCCCTTAACGTCCAATGGCTATATGCTACAAACAAAGCCCATTACTTATATTTTAACAAGTTTTTGAGTGTTATAAAAGATTATAAAATTAATATATTAGTCACTTTTTTTTTTTACTAAAAAACCCCCACATTTTCATTCATATAATTAAATTCCATGTATTTCAGTGTTACAAAGTTTTTGTTTAAGCTTTTTCAAATTTAACCTAAACATACTTTTGAAGCCCTTTTGGTCATTGATCATTTCTTGAGGAATCACCATGGCTGACATATTTATGATACATAGAAGTGATCAATAATATTTTCTTTTGTATTAAGAGTAAAATGCTGAGGCATATTAGTGAAAATCCCAAGGTTTCATCTTTGTTTCCTATTTGATTGTGATTGCAATGTTTTCACCATCTTGATGCCTTCTTCCTTAAGTAAAGTATATGTACTTTAAGATAAAGTATTTTTACCACTTTATCTTAAAAGCACTTTATAATATTTAGCCCGAAGGAAACTGGGGATTTATTAATTCACATAAAAATCCATTTGGTACCTACTATGTACCAAGCATTTTTCTTGCTCTGGGGATTCAGTGAAGAAAAAGACAGGTAGACTTCTCTTGGGACTTACATTCTTTTTCTCTTTAGCTTATGAAAATTGCCTTCTTTTTTTTTTTTAATGATAAATGGTCCTTCATTTTTTCTCTGACAATCCTTATCTATATAATAAAATCCTAAGCGACAGTTAAGGTGGAATGACCAGAATGACCGGTCACCATGATGCGCACTGACCACCAGGGGGCAGATGCTCAATGCAGGAGCTGCCCCCTGGTGGTCAGTGCACTCCCACAGGGCAGCTCCGCTCACCAGAAGCAGGGCTCACGGCTGGCAAGTGCAGTGGGGATGGTGGGACCCTCTCCTGCATCTGTGGCAGCGCTAAGGAGCAGCGAGCAAGTAGGTGGTAAGGAGCGAGGGGTCCCAGACTGCAAGAGGGCGCAGGCCAGACTGAGGGATTCCTCCCCAGTGCACACATTTCGTGCACCAGGCTTCTAGTATTACTACATTAGGAATCTTTTTTCCAGGTCTCATATTTTCCTTCATGCTTTTTATATAATTTTATTTTTGCTTGATACTTTGAAATATTATTTCTACTTGATTTTCAGGGACAAGATGTTTTGTCTCACCTTTTATGGACTAGTATTCATTTGTTTAAAAACAAAAATGAACATTTTTCACAGCTTCAGAATGTGTGTTGGTGTGATAGGATGTGCCTCAATTTCCACAAGGGAGATAAAACTTTGCCCCTGAGGACTGGCTAGGCGGTGGAGGCATCTGGAGGAAGAATCTTCACTCAACCCGTTTCTAGAACTCTCCCAGATTCAGAGCAGGAGTATGATCCAGCCCAGGCCACTGGTTGTTCTTCAGCTTCCAGAGGGCCAGGAATAGCAGACATGCTTACAACTGGCCCAGTCAACCTCCATTAAACAGCATGTTCTCTCTGGCTCTCAGTGGGCCTCTGGAAGAAAGCTCAGCCCCAGCTCCCTACTGGGCTGTGCATGGGGTACCCAGTCCTACCCAGCTCCCCGAGTGCTTTGCTCAGAGGAGGTGTGTGCAGCTGGATGAGAATACGTTTGCCACATCTACCCAGAACCATTTTGGTGGAAACCATAGGAGTGTTTTTTAAAAGGGAGATCTGATCAGATAACTTCCATGGAAGGCAGGGGTGGTGGTGGGGGGAGAGATTAACCAGAGAATGTATATGCATATATGCATAACCCATGACACAGACAATAGTGTGATGAAGGCCTGAGGGAGCGGGGGAGGTGTGCAGGGGCGAGGTGAAGGGGGTGAATGGGGGAAAAGGGGGGACATCTGCAATACTTACAACAATAAAGATACAAAAATATTACTATTAAAATTGACTTTTGATTCCTTACACCATCAGCATACTAATTTTTAATAAACCATCTTTTCTTCCACTTCCCACTCAGCTAATCACACTGATCAGACCACTTTCAAATCTCCACACTACATTCTTTCTTACTTCAGAACCTACTCTTCTGGGTTCTCCTCTGCCTAAAACTCTTTCTCTCCTCCTTTCATCTAGTTACCCATCACTCATAAGTTCCTTTCCTCCTTCTTTCCTTCAACTCTTATTTATTGAGTCCCTATTGTGTGACAAGTGCTAGTTATACACTGGCAATCAAAAATGATATGCTCCATGTCTTTGTGGACCTTTTAGTTTGCCAGGGGTGACAGGCCAAAAAATAGCAATTAGATAAGTATATAAAATCCAAACCATCATAGATTCAATGAAGAGAGAGAAGATACATCTGTCCAAGGACACATGGTTAATTGAGTGAAAGGGTTGAGATATAAACTCATGTCAGGCTTTTCTAAAAAACAAACAAACAAACAAAAAACCCGTGGGTCTCAACCATAATATTACTTTATATATAATAATTAAAATTATATTAGTTTAACTACTTTTAATACTATCATTTTATTTCTAATTTCCACTACTTAGGACAGATCTTGAACTGCACCTTGTTATCAGTTGAGAATTTAGCAAAAAGCAATAGCAGGATAGGGAGAATGTAAACTGCTCTTGTTTACAATTTTCAAACCTTCATATATTTACGCTCCCTGTAAACTGACTTTGCAGTCCTGCCTAGTAACAGTGTACTGTGTTTCTCCACCTCATGTATACTGGGCACATCCTATCTAATAAAATAGTAATATGCAAATTGACTGTCACTCCAACACATAGAATGGCTGCCCCCATGTGGGCACAAGATGGCCACCACAAGATGGCCAGCAGGGGAGGGAAGTTGGGGGCGATCAAGCCTGCAGGGGAGGGCAGTTAGGGGTGACCAGACCTGCAGGGCTGGGCAGTTAGGGGCAATCAGGCTGGCAGGGGAGCAGTTAGACATCAATCAGGCTGGCAGGGGAGTGGTTAGGGGGTGATCAGGCTGGCAGGCAGAAGCGGTTAGGGGCAATCAGGAAGGTAGGCAGGCGAGCAGTTGGGAGCCAGCAGTCCTGGATTGGAGAGGGTGCAGGCTGGGCTGAGGGACACACCCTCCCCCCCACCCCCAATCACGAATTTCGTGTACCGGGCCGCTAGTATATCAAGAAGTGGTTTGTTATGTAGCATTGCTTGTGATGATAGTTGACAAATACAATAGATGTTGCCAAGTCCTCTCCAAATTTCTGAAAATCTATTGGTGTCTTTTAACTTTCAGTTTAGTTTCTAATGTACCCAGAAGGTCATTTAAATACATCTATTGAGAAGCCATTACCTCAGAAACATTTAATTGTGTATTTAAAAAAGTATAAATTACTTATTTAAAATAATGATGGATCCACATTTTTAGTCAGAAGCAATCCCAGTTTAAATACTTCCTCCATATCCTAAAAAGTAAGATATACTAATAACAATAGAAGCAAAATATTGATTAAATGGATGCATTTATCTGCCTTGTGCTAACTTTAGTGTTAGCGGGTTTTGGAGTTTTGAGATGTAGAAAAATGGAGCTTAAATCTATGCATTTAGGAAAAAATAACTGCTTATTTTACCCTGTTTAAAAAGACACATTTTTTAATATTAAGACTACCACACTCTAATGGAAGTGGCGTTTGGAACCCAGAATTTTATTGATGGTTTGGCAGAAGAGGTAGAATAATAACTGAACAAAGTTTAAGAAAATTATAACAGAGTTGGTAGTAAGAAAGCTTAGTGGATGATTAAAATAAATGTAGGGGGGTGGACATATGTTATACTTCCAACAATAAAGATTTAAAATAAAATAAAATGTAAAAGTCAAAACAGGTCAAAGATGGCTTCAGCTGACTTTGATATACCATTCCCATGTAATACAATTCACATATGATTTTTTTTTATCTTGGAACACACATAGACACACACTGCCCCCATTTCTCCCCAGGTATTGCTCTTCCTTTATGTTACTTAATAGAAAATTGTCTTAAAGTAATTGTTCATATTTACTATCTGCACTTCTCCTATACTCACTTGAAGCTATTGCAATGAGACTTTCATACTACAACTACTTCTATCAAAATCTCTTACAATGTCTACATTGCTAAATCCAATAGCATTCTTTAGTTTTATCATCCTTTAGTTATGAGCAGTATTTTATATATTAATCACTCACACTTTTTAAAAAATTTTAAATATAATTGACATATAACATTATATTAGTTTTAGATGTAGCCACTTTCTGAAAAAAAATAGTTCTTCAATTGTATTCCAGTGTATTCACTTTCCTGGTAGTTTTCCTTCTATATCAATAGTTGTTCCTTTTATCTTTTAATATTTCAACATTGTAGGGCCTCTGGACACAATCTTTAGATTTTTTTCTCTTTTAAATTCATTCTCTGATTATCGTGGCTTTAAATATTATCTAAATGTCAATAAATTATAAAAGTATTCTCCAGCCTGGACTTCTCTAAATCCCTAAATTCCAACCTATATAATACCACCTACTCAATATCTCTAATAAAGTATTCAAAAGACATCTCAAACTTAACATTTCAAAGCAGACTTGCTTTATCACCCAAAGTCTGCCTTTCCTGAAATCTTCATCTTGGTTGCAGCTACACCAGTCTTTAGCTGCTAAGGCTAAAAATCTCGTTCTCACCCTTGATACTTCTTCTTTTATAACAATCATTCAATATGGCAGCAAATCCTATCAGCTCTACTTTCAAAACATTTAAAATTCAGCTAATAGTTTATGTACGACCTCTACCACAGTGACATGACCAAAGGACTCCTTATTTGTTTCCTGATTCTGATCTTGATTCGGTTGTCTAATATCCACACAGAATCTGGGGGAAACTTATCTATTATATCCATATCTATATGTCTATATTGACATCAATATATTGATATATAGACATATATTTTCAGATCCAGAGACAGAGAAACATCGATCAGACCATCAAACCTCAGAGGGAAGGTAGGGGAGGGTGGGGGTAAGGAGGAGAGATCAACCAAAGGACTTGTATGCATGCATATAAGCCTAACCAATGGACACAGACACCAGGGGGGTGAGGGCATGGGGGGGGGGGTAATGGGGGGATAAGGACACATATGTAACACCTTAATCAATAAAGAAATTTAAAAAAATGCCAATCATATAATGTTGCTCTCACGCCTCAAAACTCATTAATGGCTTCCTATACCAATCAGAAAGAAAGCAAAAAACAAAACAAAACACAAAACATCATAGTAGCCTACAATGTCCCAGACCAGGGATGGGGAACATCTGGCCTGAGCTGTATAAGGCCCACAAAATCATTTGGTCTGGCCCTGCCAAGGCAACCGCAGGCAGGACTTGAAATTCAATAAATGCAGGAGCTTTTTTCATAACAACATAAATTTATATTAAGTGAATTCTATTAAGCGAATGGTGTTATAACTATCCAAATGGCCCCTGTGACTTACATGATTTATATATTTTATCTTCCAACCACATGTCCTCTCTGACCTCATGTCCAGTTATTATCCCCCTTATTCATTCTGTTTTCACCCCATACCTGGCAAATATACCTAAGGCCTTAAAATCCATAGGTGCTTGATTTTGGTCTGTTTATTTTGCCCAGAAAGCTCTTCTACAAATAATACCTGCACTCACCTCCTTAATCTTTGTTCTCCAGAAACTCCCTCAATGAGTCCTTTCCTAATGGTCTTATTTAAAATTGAGCTTATTCTCTTTAGCAATTTCTTTCCCTATTTCTTGCTTTGTTTTCATCTATGGCACTTAGTGATACTAACATCCTATCTTTTTACTTAATCATTTCTGGTTTTTATCTTTCCTACTAGAATGTGAAATTCATGAGAATTGCTTTTTATGTATCTGTTATACCTTCAGAGCAGTCAATGAATGAATGTATAAATGAGTAAATTTCATGGGCCATGTTGTGTTGAAATCATTGATGAATGAAATAGCCAACTAGCTAAAAATGTCAGAGCAGATTCTAGCAAGAAACAAAAGTAAAATTATAAGCTTCCTAATCTTTAGACATCCTTGTACCTTAATGTTTTGTGATTTTGTGAAGACAGTGCATCTATTAGGTAAGAGGAAAAAATTACTGAAGTACCGACTTTCTCTTTCTTCCCTCCAGGTGGTGAAAGCACAGGAGCTATATGGTCGGTATTGCAGAAAAACATGTCTGCCTCCTCACAGTGGCCCACAGGAAACCTTGCACGATAAAGCATTAGGTATGTCTTCCCAAAGGAGTGGCAACCAGCCCAAGACGGTGTAGGCTATTAATTGACTTTTAAAAATCATGATAGGTAACTGACACCACACCGATTAATTTCATGTATTAGAGGCAAAGTATGATGACAGGTTGGTTTAGCCTTGCTGGTTGTATTTGTGAAGAAAATACTCATATCACTGAGTGGTGGTGTTGAAATTCTATTCCTGTCGAAAGCTCTGCCCACGTACATTTCACTAAACACCGTAGGGATTTATAATATTAGCAGCTTCAATGCATCTTTCATCTGCTGTGCATAGAGAAAGATTTGAAGCAGCAGAAGTAAGTAGTTTATGGGCCCTAAAGAGTAAAAGCAGCAAGGAGAGCTTGTGTGTGTGTGTGTGTGTGTGTGTGTGTGTGTGTGTGTATTAAAAGGAACTAGAAAGAGGAGGCAGAAAAATTTACTTCTCAATCATTGTCAGTCACAAATGTATAGTGTGTGAAAACTGACTTGATTATCTATGGAGAGTTTTTGAATTTCCAGTTTCTCAAATTCCTTTGGCTTTTAAAAATACCACTACCAAAATATGACTTTGTCAAAAGATTGAAATATATATATATACCCAATTTACTTCTAATTCATGAAAGCTAAGTAAGCAGATAAAAGCTATGTAATTGAGTAGATGAATTTGACAGAAATGGGAATTCACAGAAGGGAACAATAACTGTTTTCCACTTCCATGCACTGCCCAATTACGCAGGTGACCATTATGAAGGGAAGCGAGCTGGTGCACAGACAGCCAGGGCTGTATTGTGTGGAAATTCTTATTCCTGCTTTGATACCATCAATATTTAACCCCACAATACTTAAAATTTAGTAAACAAATAACTATTAAATATCAATAGAAAGAAGCTAATTTGAAATTTGAATCAGCATGAAGAAAAAAAGAAGTATAATAACTGCTGTAGCCTGTTGCTTTTTCATAAAAGAAAATACCACATGTCTAACAACAGAAATGTTGAATTGGGGACTTCAGTGTGATTGGTAGATAACAGAGGAGGATGTCCAGATGGTGAAGTACTTGGCACAAAGTAAACAAAAACCAAAGCCAAGAGATTTTGTATTCCTAAACAGACTCCAGGGAATAAACAGCCAGGGGTTGTATGTATATGATAATTTAGAGCACAGCAGAAAATAGCACCACAAAAACATGATTAGAAGTGAATGTGCCCAGCAAAAATAAATACCAGTGTGGCTCAGAAAATAGAAAAGGTGACAAAGCGGTTGTAAAGATCAGTATGTTCCATATACAGCACTAACACCATCTCCACCTGAAATTAGGCTCAAGGGATGCTGGTATTTATTGAGGGAAATGCATTTTGTGATCTTACCTTTGAATACTCTCATGCTTGATGACATTTGAACACTAGAAAACTAGTTCTCTCGATAACCATGTTCCACTTAACAAAGCAATTTCATAAAGAATGTAGAACCTCATGAAATACATCTTAAAAGTGCTCAAGAATATGTGGATTTATCCAGAGGGTGTGTATGAATTCCTTACAGATAATACGGCAAAATGGAGCCCTCTTGACTTATTAGTTCAAGAATTTTGAGAACGTTGTTCAATCATTCTATATAGATTATGTACTTGTGACAGAATCAAGAGCCCTTTTTTGTTTTGCATTTGAAAGTGAAACTATATACATGCACCTTTTTTTTTTTTGTATATCAAGTATACCTCAATAAGCTGTTAAATAAATAAAAATAAATTATACTTGCCTTCCACATGTGCCCTGACTGAGGTTGGAGGCATACCAATAACCCAGGTACTTGCCCTTGACAGGGAATTGAACCCATGACCCTTCAGTACATGGGCCAACACTCTACCCATTGGGCAACACTGGTCAGGGCTAAGTATTTTCTCTTTAACATAATACCTCTGTACTCTGTTGACAGTAGTATAAAATATGAGTATGAAACTTCCTAACACATACCAGAACTTATATAGTCAAATATCTATTGTGTTCCTAAATCATCACCTACCTGACAGTATTCTCTCAATCACTGACTTCTCTTTAGAGTAGCAGCTCATCTGGAATTAGCTATAAAGGCATTTTATAAGTGCCGTAAGGAATGTAGTTACATTTTTCTGAGGTCAGATCTTGAATTGCTCATGATGCCATCTCTTTCAGCATATCTATCTATCTACTGGTGATATTTGTGCAGCCAGGCATATTTTTGGCTTGAAGGGAGAATTAGTGATATCACATCTGTTGAATAACACTGAGGAAAAACAAAAGGCTCTGTTGAGAAGATTGGGGTTTGCAACGAGGATGATCAATTTTATCAGAACCCTCAGCAGCAGCAGCAGCTACAACATTACCTGCCATGAAGTACAGAGTTCATTTTTGCCAGGAATAAGTACAAAGCCAGTTTTATGTAACTTCCCAATATACACAAATGATAGAAATAATTAATACTGTGTCCCACACGAGGAAACCAGAAGTGGACAGAATAAGTACTTGACCAATGTAACAAGTTATAAGTGAACTTGAAAGCTAATCCAAGCTGACCTCAGTTTTTAAATTTGCCCTTGCAACATCAGCAGATGCACAAGTTTGATTAATGCACTCCTGAAAAATGCTGGAATGCTTGAGAGGCTGATGCAAATGAAATATCATTGTTTTTGTTGGATTATCTTCCAAAATGTTTTAAAACATGCAATTGCCTTCATTTTTCAAGGAAATTTTCAATGTTCCAGAAGGAAATGCTATGGCTATGTACCTTGAGGACTATTAGTGCCTTCTGCTTGAAGTTGGAATGTCATAAAATGTTTTATGAGTTTCTTAAAAACCAAATCAAGCCATCACAACAGCTGGCATAAAGAACCAAGCAAAAAAAAGATTTTTAATATAGAAAAACAAAATCATTTGGGTTTTATAAAGTGTACAAGAAGTAGTGATTCAGCGAGCCATTCTGTGTTTTACTTATTGATATCACAATTCGACCTGAAATTTGCTACTGTAAGTAGGAGTGTTAAGAAACCTGTTATGAAATGAGAAAATGCAAATTGATTAGGTTAATGCTTGCTGTATGAGAAAAATTGGTTTGATGAATTATCAAAATAATCTTACAAATCATTTAAAAGAAGCAGCAGGACCTTTAATAAGAAGCAGCAGGACCTTTAATAAAAAGCAAATTTCCTTGCTCTAGCCAGTTTACTCAGTGGATAGAGTGTCTGCCCACGGCCTGAAGGGTCCCAGGTTCGATTCCGGTCAAGAGCATGTATGTGCCTTGGTTGCAGGTTCCCTGGCTCTGGTTGGGGTGCATGCAGGAGGCAACCAATCGATGTGTCTCTCTCACATTGATGTTTCTCTCTCTCTCCCTTCTACTCTCTCTAAAAATCAATGGAAAAATATTCTCGGGTGAGGATTAACAACAAAAGAACACAAAAAAGCAAATTTCCTTATTTGTTACAACCTAGTTTGACATCATTACTATCCCAAGTTCATAGTTTACATTAGGGTTAACGTTAGCTGATTTCTATTTTATTTTCACATAATGTTGCAAAAGTAATATAAGGGATATTTATATATATTTCTTCAGATTCTTCAACTATTTACATTTTGCCCATTGGATTTTGTATTCCTCCTTTTTTCAAACCATTGGAAAATTGAAAACTCCATTCTCCATTAACTCCTAAATTCTAGACATTTTCTTACATTAAATTACCTAACTACTGTACAATCATAAAAATTAGGAAATTTAACAATGACACAATACTATTACCAGTTTTCTCTGTCTGTATATGTAAATATATGCACATATATATAATGTATATATACATATATATGAATATGAAATGAACCAGTTAGTTCTGTATTTTTCATAGATAGTAATTTGTATGTATATACAATATATGTAATACATAGTAATATTTAATTTTATATCCACATATAGTTTTCAAATAGAATTTTGTAGATATTTAGGATGTCATGAAATGTCACTATAACTTAGGGCGCCAGGTGACATTAAAGTTTGCAGTGATGGACACTGATGAAGCAGCTCTGTTAGCAGACTAATCCATGGTGATACACTCCACCTGGGGAATGCAGTGTTCACGTGACTCATTCCCTTCTCAGGGTTTGAAATGAGGTGAGAATATCAGAGACAATTGGTAAACGGTGATCTGCATAAACCTCTTTCTCTCAAATTACCACTCTCAGTTTCCCCTTAATCCATTTAGATTAATTTTCAGAGAGGAACAATATCTACAAGTTAATAAAAAACAGGAAGAACTTAGGAAGAAACTTTTATTCTATATAAAGCATTTTCGTGGCTTTATAACTCACTTGCCTTTTCCTACACCGCCATAATTTTCTGAGTATTTTTTTAAACATTGCAAAACATGGATTGTGAAGGTCAGATATGGATAGTATTGTAATTCTTCATGTTTTTTTTTAATTTTTCTCATTTGTAATTTGTGTTTCTGTTTTCTATTTCATGAGTGTGTTTACATTGCTTTGAAAATCCAATATAGCAATTTAAAAATATTAGTTTTGATACAGAAGAGAATACTAGGCTTTGACATTCAGAAAATTCTGTCAAGGTTAATGTGAATAATAGCAAGCTTCTGAACCATGTACATACTACTATAGTGCATATAGATTATTGCAACAAAAGACACTAAAGAAGTTCGCCCATATGATGAAAGTATGTAAACTTTTTTTTCATGACTAGATATTCCAATTTTCCCTATTGCTTTTTTATAGTTTGCAACAAATAACTTACAAATAAAGCAACAGCTTCACTCAAATTGAAAGGAAACAACTAAAAATGACATTTATATGACAAGAAAAGGTGCTGATTACTTTAACATTCCACTCAAATCTCAAAACATACAGAATAAAGCTTTATTAAAAAATGTCACATTTAATAACAGTTATCAGGAAGCAAGTTATTTAGTTGGAGTAATTAATGCCTAGGATAGGAAAAGTCCTGCCATTGAAGAGAATCAAATGCTAGCATGTAAAATTATAGTCAGTAAAATTCTAGGACAAGTCTCAGTGTGCAAAATCTAAACAATTACATTCTCAAACAGCAGGAAAAGTCAATATGCTAAATAAGGTGTTTTTTTTTTTAATAACTGAAAAATAGCAGTTCTATTCAGATGATGAGCAATCCTATTTCAGCAGTAAGTATCAGGTTCTAGCATTTTCAAGTTTTATAAATGATGGTGAAATTTAGGAAAACTTTTTTTTTTCTGTTGCAAAATACTGCTTGAAACAAGTAAAGGTAAAGACATACTTAGTATTTTTGTCTTTATACCTAGAAACAAAAGACCTATTTTGGAAGAACCATATCGGTATCTATATCTATCATGTTCCATCAATCATTTGTTTTAGCAGAGGTTTTGACTTAAAGAAAAAAAAAAAAAGGAGTGAAAACCCTGACATTACAATGCAGAATTGTTTTCTCACAGAGAGGTGCTATGTCCACAATTCTTAATAATAAATTGCGGGGGGAGGGGGGAGGATCTGGAAAATTTACAAAAATCCTGGCTTTACTACTCAAAAACCAGTTCACTTGAGCATATTTACAAATTGTATGAAAATGCAGACAAGGAGCACATAAATTATCTGCTAAGTAAAGATTGTTGTGATGGTTTAGCAGAGGAAGACTGTGAGACAAGACGCTCTAGCCAAAACGTGAACTACATGAGTACTTTCAAGAAAATAGTAGGCCAGATTTTACTTACTGCTTTGAAGGTAAAGAATGAGTTCAAAACTAGTCTGCTTAAAAGAGAGTTTTCAACGCATCAACCAGTTGAACAAGTTTCTGCAAGGCCTTGGAGAAAATGCTTTGACTTCAGGTAACAAGGTCCTTGGCTGTAAAAGGAAACTAAATCTATGAAATATCATGTTGCCAAAAAAGCCAAAACAACAACAACAACAAAAAAATCTTGAACATTAGGCTGGAGACAGAAGAAAAAAAATCAAGTCTCAAATCTATCGAAAGATTGTAAAAAATTGCAGAACAGAGTTTAACAGTATTTGCCTTCCCTTTCTAGACTGAGCCGGCATGATCCTTCTTTTGAACCTACTGTTGGGCAGAGAATTGGACTTTGAGAGAAGACCAAGCCAGCGAGTTGCACTGCAGTGACACTCGGGCTGAGTTTTACTGTTTTGTCCTAAGCAAGCAGTCCATTTCTTCCACAATTTCTGTGAAAGAAGATCAGGCCATTCATAATAAAGCAATAAATATTTTGCTCCTGTTTTCAGCTTCTTCCATGTGTGACCAAGCTGCTTTGTGTAACAAGCATCTTGAGCAATATCATTAATGTAATTTCTAACTGAAAATAAATACCTTTGTATTTATCTCCATTTTATCTGAGAATTGAGTATTTTTTATAACAAAATGTAAATACAGGTTTCACATTAAAGACATTTGATTCTTTATCTTTTATTATTAAAAATAATATTTTAAGCAAACATAGGCCTACAAGAAAAGTTCAAGAAACCAGCACCTTTCTATGATAATTTTGTATCACTATGCTTATATGTTATCTTCTATGATACCACGCAGTGGAAGGGAGTTTTTTTCTAAGTCTTATATAAATTAGTGTCTTAGGCAAGTTTGTATTCATATTGTTTGGATCACGTTTGATCAGATTTGCTACTGAATATTGTCAATGTCATCAATAAACATTAACTTACAACTTTTATTTAAATTAAATATATTTAGCCTACTTTTATAAATTAAATTCCATTTTCCCTTAAGCCACAATTTAACAAAAACTTAAGTTTTCCTTATGATTTTTAAAATTTATACAAAGAAACAAAATTAAATTCACAAAAAGTAAGCTATGCCGAACCGCCTTTCCATTTTTTTCCAAGAAAGGTTGCCTATAGATTTAAAAAGAAGCAAGCTTGAAACTGTTCTTAAACAAATAATGTTCTACATATTTACAAATACTGTACCATATGTATACTTTATTAGCAACTTGCATAGCAGAAATTTATAATAAGAATGTAAGACCTACTTGAATACAAAAAAAAATTAATGGAAAAACTAAAAATGACTTTATCTGCCTCACTGGCTTACATTAAAGTGAATGTAATTAATGGGGAAGGGCAACCAGACAAAGATCATAGGCTAATGAATTGGCCAAAATAAGCACATCCACAGGAAAATATCATTTTCTACTTAAAATTGTACTAAAATTATTATTATAACATTATATCTATAACTTAATGACCTCATTAAGTTACTAACAGCCAAGGGTATACATTTTTGCTTCTGAGAAATCTAAAAAAAAGTATTTCAAGGATTTTCCCAGAATAAAAAGATTGAGAAATATTGTTATCTTTTATACATCACATAGACAGACAAAAGATACTAAAACAGAGAGATAGAAAGGTGGACATAGTATTTTTTCTGTTATCATGTCCCTTCTCTTAAAATACTCCAGGTTCACTCTCCTACATTACCACCATGTAATCCATTCATTTAGGAAATCCAGATTCCTACAATGTTATCTTCTAATCCAGCCACAGCACCAACAAAAAGCACAAAAATGTGAAACAGAGTGAAACAGAATGCAGAGCACTGCCTTGATCAACCTCAGCTGGGCATGGGCCAGTCAGACAACTAAAACTTTCACCATGTCCATGAAGGACCATGAGTGCTGTATTGACTTTGGAGTTACAGATAAATTTTAGCAAATAAGTGAATTCTCAAATACAGAATCTGTGAGTCCTGAGGAATAGACTGCGTATTAAAAATAACAAAATACAGTTCATTCCTCTACTTCCAATACAAAACCTCAGGTTCTAATAAGCCTTCCTTTTTTCCATGTTTGTAAAATAATTTCTCAATAGATAAAATACTTGTAAATCCAATCAGTCCCAATGTATTGACTTATTTGCCTAATCAACAAACTTATCTGCTCAATGTAACCAAACTCCAATCACTCTGATTACCTCCTCTGTCTGACCTTGTACCTTCCCATTATCCAGACTGCCGGAACCTACTTCCTTTCAACCCTTATCACTGCCTTTCTCTCTTACTGGAGACGAAATACTCCCCTTCAATGTCCAGCTTCCTCCTGTGTCTGAAATTACTGTCTCCACATAGATGATCAGGAAGCACACTCACCCTCTTATTACCTGCTTCCTGGAACATGAATGACTTAGGTTGAGCAATAACTAGGAATAAAATAACTGGTAATACAGCAGGTATATGTTTAATCCTATTAAAAATTGCCAATTACAGTAACATTTCACCATGTTCTTCTCTATATTGTCATCAACATTTGATGTCATTTTTTTTTTTAGTCATTCTGGTGTGCGGTCTATCTCATTTTGATTTTAATTTTTCTTTCCTGCTAACTAAAAATGATGAGTCTTTTTTATCAAGTTTCTCTATAAGTTTTTGCAATTCATTTCAGCTTTTTATTCAAGTATAATTTACCTACAATGAAATATTCAGATCTTAAAATTACTTGTCAGTTGAACTTTGAAAATCCATATGCTCATATAGCCTGCATCATTATCAAGGCATAGATCATTTATATAACTCTGGAATATTTCCTGTGTCTCTTCTCAATCAATCATTTTTCTACCCCCAAATGCCCAGAAGAAACACTGATGTTATTTCTACCACCACATATTAGTTTTAAACATTCTAGAACTTCTTATATTTATTTGTGTATAAAACTCTTCAATTAAGTATAATTATTTTTGAGATTTGCCTATGTTGTTGCACACATCAGTAGCTAATTACTTTTTATGACTAAGTGGTACTTAATTTTATTATAATACTGTAGTTTGTTTATCCATTGCCCCATTTATGGACATCTGTGTTATTTCCACCTTTGAGTTACTATGCATAAACAAACTATAAAGATTCTTGTACAAGACTTTTAATGGACTTACTTCTTCAGTTCTCTGCTATATATAAAGCAACTGGCAAAGAGTTTTCTGAACATGTTCTACCTTTTGTCTACTTTAATTAGATTGTCTGCCATTTTACTTTTGAGTTATGAGTTCTTTCTTTTACTGGAAAAGTCTAACCAAAACAACTGCTTGTACAAACAAAAACATTATTATTCCAGGGCTTTAACACAGCCAAAACTGTCTTCTTAAATGAAGGCAAAAGGAACAACTAAACAATGCTCTTCTAGAAAACAATGATCCAAACTTAAGGTCTTGTTTTGGCAAAATTTACACATTGCCCTGTACTGATAAACTACTAAAATGTATAAACCTATTCTCATTACATTTTTCTTCCCCATGTGCATAAACTATGAAAGCATCAGAGAAGGTCATGACTTTCACTACTACTGATGATTTATAACTCAGAGCTCCTGGGTTCTGTTGTAGGAGAGGAGATACTTTCCCTCTATACTCCTAGGTTTAATAGTTGAGTCTATAAAACAAACTGAAGCAGGCAGATTAAGAGAACAAAGGCATACACATTTATTGATTTTAATAAGTTAATAATGGACAATGTTATCATAGGAAAATAAATGAATACCTAAATGGTGTGACATTTGAGAGCTTATATACTGTGTGAATATGGAAAGGGGTAGGGAGATGTAGGCACCTTAGAGGGGAGTAAATAATTTTTAGGAAAGATGAATGGGCCTGATAGTTTGTGACAAACCATGTCTGGGTGTGGTTGTCACCTTCTAGATTTCTTTCGGTAATAAGAACCCATGTACTCTGGTGGATGAAACCCCCAAGAGAAGATTTATGAGGACTGAGTTCCTTTCGGAGGATCTCTCTTCAGATAGATGAGGAAAGTTCAGAGAGAGCCTTCAGCTCAAATCAATCAATATAACAAATGGCATATTTGGGGATGGCATGTTCTGAACTCCTTCACTGTCAACACAAAGTAGTTAATTTAGATTAATGTTCCTACAGAAAATCTGGAGGGAACATCTACTTAAAGGTGTTGGAAAGTGAGCCAAAGCAGAGTGATACCAAAGAGGGGTCTACAATCACAATACAGAAACTACTCTTGTGAAAATAACTCATTTGTGGGTGTTTGTTCAATGACAATCTCTAATCCATGGGCTGCTTGGGAAGGCAGAGAGCTACAGCCTTACTGACTTGATATGTCACAGAGTACAGACTTCAGGGCTGGGTGAAAGTCACATGGGAAGGAGGGAACCAAGGGAGAAGAGCACTGAAATCGGCATGTAAAATCTTTGCAAATCCTTTGTTGACCACTGAGCTACACAACTTCAGGAAGGCCAGAAGGAGGTTGACAAAGAAAAAGCAACTTCTGGAAACTATGCCCACACACACACACAAAAAAGCACATGAATGTCAACAGTAGCTTTATGCATAATCACCAAAATTTGAAAGCAACTGAGATGTCCTTCAATATGTATATGGATAAACAAATTGTGGTTTATCCATATGGAATATGATATGGAATATTGTTTACTGCTAAACTGAAATGGAATTAAAATAATTTTTAATTTACTTTTGAGTTATGAGTTCTTTCTTGAAAAAACCTAAATACATTTTGCTAAATGAAAGAACTTAATATGAAAAAAGTAAATAGTATATGATTCCAACTATATGACATTCTAGAAAAGGCAATACAATGGAGATGGTAAAAAGATCAGTGGTTGCCAGGGGGTTTCTTGGGGTGGGAGGAATGGAAGAATGACTAAGTAGAGAAAGGGCATTTTAAGGGCACTACAACAATTCTGTATGATACTAGATATAGTTGTCAGGTATCACCCAACATGTTTCTCCATGAACTTCTGAACTGCTCAATCATGCTTGGACCTTAATCTCTTCCTCACCATGACAAGCAGATCATCTACATTCTTTATTTTGAAAGGAGCCAACCCGTTCTACCAACCAGCTTCTTTCATTTGCATGTTAAGCTCAGCCAGTCCTTACTAACCTAACCAGCATCCTTCATTTCCATAAAGAGGTCCAGAATGGGAATGATACGTGTAACGCAAGCCTTTCCTGGCTCCCTTCCAAGCACTCTTCAGACTGCTGCCTGAATCAGTTGTAACCACTAACGTTAAAATACAAGTTTTTTGTTCCTCTCTTAGCTTAAGCGTCTTTCTTGGTTTACAACTTTTACTAAAGATACGTGTGAAATATAAAGGTACAAAGACACTGAAACTAAAAGGAAGGATATTATACTAGTATACTATGCATATTGAATCATAATAAAGATGGAGTGACTACATATAGGAACAAACAGCTATCAAGACAAGGAGTATTACCAAAGGGCACAGTGACATTTCATAATGACTACATGCTCAATATATCAAGAAAACATAACATTTATCAATGTGCATTTCCCAAATAATGGAACTGCAAAATACATAAAAATAGGTTCTGGCAAAACTACATGGCAAATCCATAATCATACTTGTAATCTTTAACACTACTCAGTAACTGACAGATAAACTAGATAAAACATCAATATAGATATGAAAGATCTGAATATAACTATTGATTACTTTATTCCTAATGATATTTATAGAACACTACAGCCAATACCTAGAGAATACAAATTCTACTCAACTGCAAATGGAATATTTACCAATATAGACATTGAACTGGGCCATAAAACAAGTATACAAAAGAAGAAATATTAAATCTCAATACCCCTATAGTTCCTAAACTATGCACCATAGAACATTAAGATGACACAATGAACTCAAAAGTGGTGTCTCAATATATATTACATATATTTCACATAGATGTAAAAAATAATTTTTAGAGAAAAATTTAGGTGAACATTATGGCCCTAGAGAAGACCAAGATTTATGTATTGGGTGGAAAAGTGTTAATTAAAGGATTATAGTGAAAAGGAAAACTTTTCCTTATAAACTATTAAGAGAGTGAAAAGTCAATAGAGTGGAGAAATAATATTATAAGATTAACAATATTATAATTCTAATAGTATTATGTAATAATAGAACAAAGCTGGAGGGATCACAATACCAGATATCAAGCTATATTATAAAGCCACCGTTCTCAAAACTGCCTGGTACTAGCACAAGAACAGACATATAGACCAATGGAACAGAACAGAGAACCCAGAAATTGACCCAAGCCATTATGCTCAATTAATATTTGACAAAGGAGGTGAGAGCATACAATGGAGTCAAGACAGTCTCCTCAATAAATGGTGTTGGGAAAATTGGACAGATACATGCAAAAAAAAAAAAAAGAAACTAGATCACTATCTTATACCATACACAAAAATAAACTTAAAATGAAAAAAGGACTTAAGAGGGAAACTATAAAAATCTTGGAAGAATCCATAGGCAGCAAATACCAGACACATGTCGTAGCAATATCTTTACTAATACAGCTCCTAGGACGATGGAAACTAAGTAGAAAATAAACAAATGGGACTACTATCAAAATAAAAAGCTTCTACACAGCAAAAGAAACCATCAACAAAACAACAAGAGAGCCCACTGCATGGGAGAACATATTTGCCAATGTTATCTCTGATAAGGGTTTAATCTCCAAAATATATAGGGAACTCATACAACTTAACAAAAGAAAGATAAAGAATCCAATAAAAAAAATGGGCAGTGGACCTAAATAGACACTTTTCAAAAGAGGACATACAGAAGGCCAAGAGACATATGAAAACATGCTCAAAGTCACTAATCATCCAGAGATGCAAATCAAAACAATGAGGTACTATTTCACACCTGTCAGAATGACTATCATCAACAAATCAACAAACATCAAGTGCAGGCAAGGATATGGAGAAAAAGGAACCCTCATGCACTGCTGGTGGGAATGCAGACTGGTCCACTCATTGTGGAAAACAGTATGGAGTTTCCTCAAAAAATTAAAAATGGAACTCCCATTTGACCCAGTAATTCCACTTCTAGGGATATATCCCAAGAAATCAGAAACAGCAATCAGAAAGGATATATGCACCCCTATGCTACTAACAGCTAAGATTTGGAAACAGCCTAAGTGCTCATCAGCAGAGGAGTGGATTAAAAAACAGTGGTACATCTACACAATGGAATACTATGCTGCTGTAAAAAGAAAGAACCATTACCATTTGCAACAGCATGGACAGACCTGGAGAGCATTATGCTAAGAGCGAATCAAGCCAATCAGAGAAAGATAAATATCACATGATCTCACTCATTTGTGGAATATAATGAACAACATAATCTGATGAACAAAAATAGATCCAGAGACATAGAAGCATTGAACAGACTGTCAAACCTCACAGGGAAGGCAGGGGAGCAGGGTGTGGGTAAGAGATCAACCGAAGGACTTGTATGCATGCATATAAGCATAACCAATGGACACAAACAGCAGGGGGTGAGGGCATGAGCTCTGGGGTGGGAGCGGGGAGAGGTCAATGGGGGGAAAAAGGAGACATATGTAATAATTTAAACAATAAAGAATTTAAATATATATATAGGCTCCTCCTGACAACAAATTGAATTTTTGCTAAATTATACAGCAGTCAACCCAAAATCCATGGGACACAGCAAAAGCAGTTCTCAGAGGGGGAATTCATAGCAAATGTGGGAGATGACAATATGATATCTGAAATATGGGGGGCAGTTTTCTACTAATGCATTGAACCTTATTTGTTTCCATGTTTATCTGTAAAATAATTCAACAAATGCCTAATTGTTGGCTACTATTGCAGAGTAAATGTTAATTTCTGGAAATACAATTATGGGTGAAACATTATGGTTTTTGCCTTCATGGAGATTACAGCTTAATAATATAATAAATAAAATAAAAAAGAAATCAAATGTGGTAAGTGATTTAAAAAGGCTAAATCTGTGATCGGCAAACTGCGGCCTTCGAGCCACATGCAACTCTTTGACCCCTTGAGTGTGGCTCTTCCACAAAATACCACGGCCTGGGCGAGTCTATTTTGAAGAAGTGGTGTTAGAAGAAGTTTAAAAAATGTGGCTTTCAAAAGAAATTTCAATCGTTGTACTGTTGATATTTGACTCTGTTGACTAATGAGTTTGCCTACCACTGGGCTAAATGAACGATGCCATAAGGACTTTTAATAAGGAATTTCTACCTTTTAAATCAGTGCTGACGAGAAGGTAAACAACTCTCTTTTAGCAATCTGTGCTCATCATTTGCTTTAACCTCTTGGTTTAAGAATTGACTTCTCTAAGAAATCTTACTAGATTAATTCTATTTCACCTTGAATATCCCTTTAACTTGAGTGTTCTTAGGCACTTGTACAATATTAGGATGTACTTACATATAACATTTCAATGGTGGTTTAGCATATAATTGTATGACATCTAGTAGATTAACATTTTTCTGGGATATTCTGGTCATGTTACTTCTCATAATACCTGTGAGCTTCAACCCACACAGAAAACTTTCCTTATTGCTAATAGTGTTTAATAAATATGAATTGAGTTAAGGAGGTTAAAAAGGAGTAAGAGAGAAATCCTTTACATGTGAAATATCAGTTCTCGAAATAGAACAGCATTATCCCTTGGAATCATCACATGGGGACAATCACACTATTTTTATTTGCTCAGTTCAAAATTCACTTTGTGTGTTCCTGGCTATGATAGACATTTTAGTGCCAGGCAGAATCTTCTGAATGAGCATAAGCAACTCTAACCATCTAAGTTATTCAGATTTTATGCTTATAATGAGGCCAATCTGCAGGTGTTAAATTAGTCACCAGGGAGCCTATTTGCCTATAAAAGAAAGTAAAAAGAATTTATGTAGGTGATATGAAGCATAAACCTTGTTCCACAGATGAGAACAACCTCAATCTATAGAAGAATAAAAGGAAAAAAAAGGGGGGAAGGGGGCTTATTTTCTGCAAGTTTTTCAAAGAAGAAATAATAATGGAGTTTTATCTTTTTTGTGCTGCTCTACTTAATTCTCACTATAAAAAAGTCTGATGTATGCATGTTAAAGGCCATACATTAGCACCAAAAGGCTTTAATATCTACATATATTGGATGAATGTAACTAAGTGTGATTCTTCTTTAGTAGTTCATCTTCACTTGATGCCTCAGACTCATGGTGCTATCATATAATTTAATTGTAAACTTTTGTTTGCTGATCTTTCTAGTAATTTTTTAAAAAGATTACTCCTCATAGGAGAATCTTATACATTTTTAAAAAATTTTTTTATTGTTTAAATTATTGCATATATTAGTACATATATTTCCTTTCTTTTTCGCCATTGACCTTCCCCCAGTCTCCCCTACCCCCTGTTGCATGATGAGGGCATGCGACAGAATCTTATACATTCTGAAATTTTAGAATATGAGCTCATTAATGTATTATAAAATAATTAAATATAGATTTCCAAAGATATATTTATTGCAAACCATTGCTTTGCAATAAATATATCTTTATTTTTATACACTTTTGATATACTGGGAAATAGTTTTCACAGAGTTAGAGTTCAAAGAGCACAGAAAATAATATTTGGAAAGATATTAATGATATGTGCTCTCTGACATTGAAAGTAGGAAACTTATTTTTAGTATGTTAAATAGTGGGAAAAGGAAATTACATGAATGCTGTCCTTTGTCTAGCTTGAAAAATTTCTAATGATTCTTATAAGATTGTGAAGGTATATGATAATAGAATATATGAGGTATAGAAACCTGTACCTATCACAGGAATGTATTTGTTGTACAAATATTATCTATCAAGAAATTGTATATTAAAACAAATTATCATATGCCCTCAAATAATGAAATATGCATGATAGCTATCTGATTATTGGTGACTAGTTAAGTAGTAAGATTACTGCAAATTTGAAATATAATGACTTTTAGGGGGAAAAGAAAATAAGACAACTGGAAAAAAATGAACAAAACCTTAGAGAAATTAAGCCTTATTGTTTATCCTCCAATCTGTATGAATACACAAAATATCAATCACCTCCTGTGTTTTTGTCAAATTATTTTCAATATATTTTTTCCAAAAGATATAATACCATTATCAGCATTTAGAACGAATATGAGATATTCTTACCATCTAAATGCATTGTAAAGTCCTAGTTTAAATTAAAATTATATTTATGTTTTACATTGTTTATTTGACCTTTCATTGTCTTTCTACTTGTGCTGGCACTGCTTTAAACCAGGGAAGAAAGCAGGATTGGGAGAGTGGAAATAGTAACATACTAACGATTCTTTAAATCTAAATCTGCAGCCTGCCAAGAATGCTGACCAAACTCTTTAGTACAAAACAGCTTGTGCCACTCAAATGCATAAAGAAAACATAAGAAAAGCAAAGCCAGCTTTTAAAAATCCAAACAAAAATAATTTTCAATGAAGTGCAAGATTTTTATGATTTTAGAAACTCCTCACCAGAATATGCTTTGTACTGCCAGTATTCAAGAGAGTTGAATACTAGTACGTTTTGCTAGTTTTTAGATGTATCTAAATCAAATAAATGAATATTAAATTTTACCTTTTAGTGAAGATTTTTCCTCTTGTCATTAAGTTTTAATTAATTCAGGCTTTGCAGTTTTAAAAGATATTTTATTTTTGAATGAAGCTGCTAATTTAGCATTAGTTCTTAAAAAACAATTACAAAGCCCTGACAAATCTAAAGCATATAAAAGCAGAATAAACCATTTGCCATCAGCAGAAAACTGATTGTGCTACCCAATACTGTAACTTATTTCCAAGTGAATGATTACCTGTTCTACTTTTACTAAAATCGTATTGACTTTTTACTTAATTTTGGAACTTCTACTACTATAAAGAATGCACCAATGGAATTATTTTCAAATTGTGGTCTCCTACATCATGAAAGCCATAACAGCATTTTAAAAAATTCATCTATATATATAAAAGGCTAAGGGACCAATCATCCATCCATCTAACCGTCTGACCAACCAATCAGCCGGTACATATGACATGCACTGGCAATTTAAAAATAAATGTTGACTTGTGCATGCTCAATACGGTCTCGCTGGCACCAATGGCAAGTGATGCCAGAATGTATCTGAAGACCAACTATTGGCACAATGTACCTCTGAAGCTGAAAGAAAGCAGCGTCATCAACAAAATATGTCTGAAGACCAACTACTGCGACCTAACAATCAAAGCTGAATTCTTAACAGGATCTGCCGAAGGAGATGTTCTGATTCCAAGAACTGATTTGTCCCCGTCTGACACTGGCCTCCCATTTAAATTAATTCCAAGACAGTTTCTTGTGATGCCAGCATTTGCAATGACTATTAATAAATCACACGGACAAACTCTAGACAGAGTAAGAATATTCCTACCTGAACCTGTTTCAGACATGGTCAGTTATATGTTGCTTTCTCTTGAGTTCAAAGAGTATGTGATGTTAAAGTTGTAAATACTTCATCACAAGGGAAATTAGTCAAGCACTCTGAAAGTGTTTTTACTCTTAATGTGGTGTACAGGGAGATATTAGAATAAGTTTAATCAATTTATCAGTCATTGTTTTTATCAATGTTGTTTTTATACCATGTTTTTGTTTTTTTATATCATGTTATTATTTATTAATCAATTTATATATTATTTTCATATACGTTTTACTAATTTTCTTTCATCTCTGACACTTCTATTATAGAGAAAAGGTGACTAGTGATATTAAAATATTTTGTATTTTAATTTTATAATACTATATTATATATACTATTTTGACATGAACTTTTTGCAGTAAAGTAATGCTGCACGAATCTTTCTTCTAATTAACTTGCTTCGAATGTGCACGAATCCATGCACTGGGCCACTAGTTTTACATGATGTACAAACATGAAAGTATTATTTCCTTCAAGAAAAGACTTTTAATCTAACCTAGACTTTAAAATCTATAGAATTAGCTATAGAAAATAGTCATTTAGCTGTCAAATTTCATATAATTATTTTGTATTCAATAATAATAAAAATATCATGAATTAAAACATTAGAGAGCTTAAAATAGTACCAATTAGTCATCAGATTCATTGGTGCATTTTTGTCCAGAGACAGGAACAGATTAGCTATAAGAATATTTTTCTTTTTAAAATTAAACTTAATAAAGATTACACAGTGCTTCTTGGTAACATATTTTAATTCATATCTTTAGAACTCTGTTGGGAAACAAACAGGAGAACGTGGATATCAATGAAGTGAAAAATGGTATTGGCCAGCCCAACTATAGATACCATGTTTGGTGCTGGCCATTTGTTTTGTAGTTCTCTCTTTGATAAGTGTATATGTTACCTATAACAACTTAAGCCAGATTTTAGAGTTTTTCTTTATATTGCTAAAGATGAACTAGGGTTAAGTTCGAACTGGAAACTCAAGTTTAAATATACCAAAACTAGAGGCCCGATGCACGAAATTTGTGCAAGGGGCTCGGCCCTCACAACCCCGGCTGGCCCTTGCAGCTCCTCGCAGCCCTGCCTTCATCCGGAATATCATTTGGACAGTCATTCGGCCGTTCGGTCTAATTAGCACATTAGCTCTTTATTATATGTAGGATTAATACCCTACATATATTTTGAGAAAATTACGCAAAAATACCAGCTAATTACAATAGTAGAACACAGAGCCTCTTCCCTCTTGCTTCTCTATCCTCTGTCTTCTCATTGTTCTCTTTCTGTTTTAATCCATTATATGTTAGATTTAATAAAATACGAGAACACAGAATTTGACAGTTTAATAATATATCACAAAGTTAACATGTGGTTAATGAAGGCACTTAAAAAACAGAATATAATCAGCGCACCATAGTCCCTCTAGAAATCTCAATTGTGATCTCCTATTTACTGTTACTTCTATCTTGATTTATGACAATTATTTATTTGCATTTATTTATAGCTTTTCTTTTTTTCCTTTCTTTATTAAGGGATTATATATGTGTCCTTATCCCCCATTACTGCCTCCCCCACTCATTCCCTCACCCCCTTGGTGTCTGTGTCCATTGGCTATGCTTATAAGTATGCATACAAGTCCTTTGGTTGATCTCTCCCCCTAACCCCCACCCTTCCCTACCTTTCCTCTGAGGTTTGACAGTCTGCTTGATGCTTCTCTGTCTCTGGATCTGTTTTTGTTCATCAGTTTATGTTGTACATTATATTCCACAAATGAGTGAGATCATGTGATATTTATCTTTCTCTGATAGACTTAATTTCACTTAGCATAATGCTTTCCAGCCCCATCCATGATGTTGCAAATGGTAGGAGATCCTTCCTTTTTACAGCAGCTTAGTATTCCATTGTGTAGTATTCCACAGTTTTCTAATCCACTATTCTGCTGATGGGTACTTAGGCTGCTTCCAAATCTTAGTTATTGCAAATCATGCTGCTATGAATACCTGTATAGGGGTGCATATACCCTGATTGGTGTTTCTAGTTTCTTGGTACAGATTCCTAGAAGTGGGATCACTGGGTCAAATGGGAGTTCCATTTTTAGTTTTTTGAGGAAACTCCGTACTGTTCTCCACAGTGGCTGCACCAGTCTGCATTCCCACCAGCAGTGCAGGAGGGTTCCTTCTTCTCCATATCCTCGCCAACACTTGTCATTTGTTGATTTGTTGATGATAATCATTCTGACAGGTGTGAGATGGTACCTCATTGTTGTTTTTGATTTGCATCTCTTGAATGATTACTGACTTTGAGCATGTTTTCATATGTCTCTTGGCCTTCCTAATGTCCTCTTTCAAAAAGTATCTATTTAGATCTGTTGCCCATTTTTTGATGGGGTTATTTATCTTCCTTTGTTAAATTGTATGAGTTCCCTGTAAATGTTGGAGATTAAACCCTTATCAGAGATAACATTGGCAAATATGTTCTCCCATGCAGTGAGCTTACAAAAAAATTGAAACTAGACCAACAACTTACACCAGGCGTCCTCAAACTACGGCCTGCGGGCCACATGTGGGTATTTTTGCCATTTTTTTTTTTTTTACTTCAAAATAAGATATGTGCAGTGTGCATAGGAATTTGTTCATAGTTTTTTTTAAACTATAGTCCTGCCCTCCAACGGTCTGAGGGAAAGTGAACTGGCCCCCTGTTTAAAAAGTTTGAGGACCCCTGTACACAAAAATAAAACTCAAAATGGATAAAGGACTTAAACGTAAGATGGGAAACCATAAAAATCTTAAGAGGAATCCACAGGCAGCAAAATCTCAGACATATGCCGAAGCAATATCTTCACTGATACAGCTCCTAGGACAATGGAAATTAAAGAGAAAATAAACAAATGGGACTACATCAAAATAAAAAGCTTCTGCACAGCAAAAGAAGCCATCATCAAAACAACAAGAAAGCCCACTATATGGGAGAACATATTTATAGCTTTTACAACACCTCATTTTATTTTATGTAAATGAAATCATATGAGATGTATACTTTTTGGTCTGTCTTCTTTTATTCAAACTTATGTTTGCTTCTTATGCTCAAGATTATGTTTGTGTGATTCACTTGTGTTGGTGAATGTAACTGCAGTTTCTTGATTTTATATAATTCACTGTATTCCATTCTATATATAAAACACAGATTATTTATGCACTGTACTATTCAGGGGAATTTGAGTTGTTTCAAATTTTTCATTAATTAACAGATGCAATTATACATGTCTTACACACAGATCAATTTATGTTTTCACCTTTATAGTCAGAGCTTACTCTAAATATCATCTATATATATAAAAGCCTAAGTGACCATCTGACCATTAGCTATGACGTGCACTGACCACCAGTGGCAGAGCTCAAGGCGTAGGCATGGAAACATAGAACAGACTGATGAATCTCAGAGGGAAGGAGGGAGGGGGGAGGGCAGGAAGAGATTAACCAAAGATCTTATATGCATAGTAGAGACCGGATGCATGGATTCGTGCACCGGTGGGGTCCCTAGGCCTGGCCTACGGGGATTGGGCCAAAACTGGCAGTCCGACATCCCCTGAGGGGTTCTGTATTGTGAGAGGATGCATCATAGAGATATTCTTCTATATTAACTTCTCAAGTTTAATTATTTTTCATTTTACATACTGATCCATAATACATCTGTAATTTAATTTTGTGATGACAAAAGGCAGAAATTGTTTCCTTTACTTCCTTAAGGTTATCTAATTGATTTAGCACCATTTATAGAAAAGGACAATCCTCTCCCTCCCCAGTGCTTTATAGTGTTGATTTTTCCTAAATCTGGTGCTTGGCCTATCTGAATTCTCTTTTGAGTCCCACTAGTCATTTTTTAAAAATTTTTTTGTCCAAAAAACCCACATTATTGATGACTGGATTTTATTAAAACTTTTGATATCAGTAAAGCAAATCTTTCCTCATTATCTTTTATGTCCCAAATATCTATTCTTGGCCTTTACATTTTCATGTAAATTTAAACTCATTAGTCAAGTTCTACATAAAACAAAAATTATGAAATATCCATTGTGATTACATTAAATATACACAGTAAATTTGGAGATATTTACATATTTATATTGTCAAATAATTAAGTATTAAGGTTATGCTGGCCTCATCAAACTTTTATAGTCTATGTAAGACTGGTATTACTCATTCATTATTTATTCAGTATAGCTGTCTTAGTCCACAATTTCCTTTGAGAACATTTGAAATTATAGATTTCTTTAATAGTTATAAAAATATTAGATTTCGAATTTTCTTGGTTAAATTTTGCAAATAATTTTTCTTGGGATTTTTATATGGCATGCTTTGACAGTTATTGGCATAAAGTTATTTGGCTGCATTCGCAGTTTTGATAAAAACATTAACACATTTTTATACATTAATTTTACAAAATACAAATTGCCAAAATTGATTTAAGGATTACAAATTAATTATTTTAATACTTATTACAATGATCAAATAAAGACAACCATAAAGGTAAGCAAAAGCAAATAAAAAACATTCACTACAATTGTTTGAAGAACCATCTTAAAGATATGCAGAATCGTTGTCAGAAAACTCAGTGAGGCCCTAACTGGTTTGGCTCAGTGGATAGAGCGTCAGCCTGCGGACTGAAGGGTCCCCGGGTTTGATTCCGGTCAAGGGCATGTACCTTGGCTGTTGGCACATCCCCTGTGGGAGGTGTGTAGGAGGCAGCTGATCGATGTTTCTCTCCCATCGATGTTTCTAACTCTCTATCCCTCTCCCTTTCTCTCTGTAAAAAATCAATAAAATATATTTTAAAAAAAAGAAAACTCAGGACAAAAGACAGAATGCATGTACTTTATGGGGCATACAGGCCTTAGTATAAGACAGTGATGGGCAACCTTTTGAGCTTGGTGTGTCAAACTTAGCCAAAAAACTGAGCATAACTCGGGTAGTGTGTCACTTTGAGGAAAAAACATTATTTTGTGATATTTATAGTTTAAATAACATAAATGTATAATTGTTATATATAATTGCATTTAATAAACCAAAAACTAAATATTTAGTGCTGACATGCGTGTCGGAGGTTCGCCATCACTGGTATAAGAGAATCCTTATGAACACATATGGTGTTTTTAAATATCCAGATTACATTTGTATTAACATTTTGCTTTTACAGTGTGTCCCAGACTGGCAACTTTACATGCTTAACATTGGAAGTAGTTCAGTTATCAAAGCAATTTGACAGTTTTTATGAGAAACTTTCCTGGAAGCCCACACATAAAAGAAGCATATTGATTTCCTAGTCTTAATAGGCAGAAGTGACAGCGATTTATTTCTGAAACTCCTAGAGTGATGCCCCATAGCTCTAGACAGAATTGGATGGTTGTCAACCAAAGCAGACAGATTATCACCAGGTACTTAGCAAATGATCATGAAGACTTGAGACAAACATTCCCTGAAGGTGAGGCACAGTGGTGCAAGCCTAACTGAGAAGTGACTGTAGCCTATGAATATGTTAGCTTGAATTTCTGTGAACATGGAAAACACCGACACTGTTGAAATTGTTAAAAGTTCCTTTCTCCAAAAGAATAATGAAATTAAAATTAGCTTTAAAATTTAACAACATAATTACTTGGAGGGGGAAAGCTGGTTTTTTATAATGCATCATTTTAGAAAATAAAAAATCTTAAAGAAGACAAGCATGTATTATTTTTTTTTCCTGAAGAATATTGATTCCCTATTGCATATTTTAATAAAATTTCTTCCCGTCATGTAGTTTTTTAATGATTGAGTGACTAAGGCAGAAAGAAGTCTTTAGTATTTCTTGTTGAGTTGAAATAATTGGTATTCTGGGAATATAGTAATAGAAAGAAGAACCATTTTTATTTGAAAAGGCATAATGCAAATTCCTATCAATTATGCCCTTGATATTTGACTTTATTCTACAATTCAAAAGTCACATTCTTAAGATTGGCATAAACACTGCATTCTATCACACCAAATAAAGAGAAAACATCTAATTATGTAGAAAGTAGCAATAAATGCTAATTTGAAAGAAATATTCTGTTTAGATAACTGAGTATTTTGAAATGGATTTACATATATTATCCAATATTTGTTCTCTAAAATATGGAAACATTAAATCACCACCAATTAAGTTACATTTTCCAAATTCTACTGAGGTAAGTTTGGATTAAAAAAACTCAGTCCTGTGGCTAACAGGAAACACAGATAGAAATGATCTGTTCCAAATACTGCCTCCTTAATGATGTTTAACCGACAGCCGGAGAGAAGAGGGAAGAATTCAAAGTATGTACCGCTTCAAGTCATAAGTAAATTAGACCAGTGCTCTTCAGATTATTTTCTTGTTGTGGAAGATGTTTTCCTTTCTTACACTGCAGAGCTCTAAATTCAGTGAAATCTCTGGTCGTGATCCAATATAAAACAGAGAAAAATCAGAGATACTCTGGATAAAGCAGGTCAGGCTTGCTTGGGTCTGCTTCATGCAGTTAAGGCCACAACTCTCTTCAGAGTCCAATAGATAATGTCACAAAAGGCTCATTCTGACTCACAACAACTTTTCCATTAACTTTTATTGCTAATCCAAATAATGACAATTCCTTTGGTTATAACTTGACACTTGTTAAACCACAAAATGTCCTTGAAGGGGTAATTAATTCAGTCTGTTACCAATTATTAACTCCATAGAACAAATTACTTTTCATATCCCTACCTTAAGGCAAGAATATATATGTAATAAAACATTATAAAGAAATATTACAGGAGAAGTTTAGGATACTAGAATGAAATTTCAGCTACTTCAAACTCCTGCAAGATAATAAAATTTAATTAAAATTGTATAAGAATAACAGCTATAGACCAGTGGATTTGGAAGACCCACAGAATTAGGGAGGTGGAGTCAGGAATTAAGACATTCTCAGTAAGAGAGAAGTGAGTTATGATTGCAAATCAATGGTAGCATGAAAGTCTTGGCACTTGAAGAGTGAGCAATCACGAAGCTGTTGGGATACAATTCTCCATGGTTTTTGTGATTCTACACATTTTATAAAGAGCAATGGATAGCATTTGTTCCTGACTATTTTTTTTTTCATCAAGGATTTTTGTATAGCAATCAGCCTTGAAAGAGATTTGTTTTCTTGCCAGGTTGTGCATGTCTTCTTGTGGGGGGGGAAAAAGGTAAGGCAGGTTTGCCAGAAGCCCTTTCATAAACCTGGTAATTTTCTAACCCACCCAAACCACATTGTATTGCCTGCTATGCCATAAGTAATAAAGTTCTTTGTCTCTGGCTCAGGAGTCTTGTGTCTTCTGCCAGCATCTATAAAACTGTGGCAGGCTAAATTGCTAGCTTGGAAGTAGGGTAAAATCTCAAACCTTTTATTCTCTTTACAGTATTCTATCATACACAAAGGTCAGGAACTGAAAATATCACACCCAGTAATTACTGCGATGGGGCCTGTGCTGGCCAAGAATTGACAAAAATTCTACTAAAGCTGAGTTGAATAGAAAAAATAAAATTAGCTCTCACAGGTCACTGGGAAAAGTTGAGAGACTAAAAAAGAAAAGAAAGTGTTCATCAAAGGTGTTTCTTATGTCTTGAAAATGATTATTACCCTTGAGACTATCCGGTCTATTATTATTATTATGCTCTTTATCTCTATCTCTATAGGTTATCATAAAGAAACCTGAAGACACATACCATTCCTCCTTGTCTTTGCTGTAAATCCATATATTCTTGCCTCCCCCTGGCCCTTCCTGTACACAATACCTATCCTCCTTCCTTATATTTTTCCTCAGAACACTCATGACAATCTGACATATTATGCATGTTTTGTATTACCACTTTCTTTGACTCCTTGCACTAGAATGTAAGCTCTAGAATGGTAGAGATTTTTGCCTGTTCTATTCATTTATTAATCTTTACTTCTAGCATAGAGTCTGTCATTGCATAAGTAATAAACTTTAGTCAAGATGAATTAATTAGATCAATGAATGAACATGAATAGAAGTTTGTGGTTAATTTAAACACTTCCGTTTATGTCAAGTGCCTTCCTTTCAAGACCCACTTATTAATGAATATATTTTAAAAAATTTCTTTATTAAGTTATCACATATGTGTCCTTAACCCCCCATTGCCCCCCCCACCCCACTCATGCCCTCACCACCCTGTTGTCTGTGTCCATTTGTTAGGCTTATATGCATGCATACAAGTTCTTTGGTTGACCTCTCCCCCTTACCCCCACCCTCTCCTACCTTCCCTCTGAGGTTTGAAGGTCTGATAGATGCTTCTCTGTCTCTGGATTTGTTTTTGTTCATCAGTTTACATTGTTCATTATATTCCATAAATGAGTGAGATCATGTGATATTTGTCTTTCTCTGACTGGCTTATTTCGCTTAGCATAATGTTCTCCAGTTCCATCCATGCTGTTGCAAATGGTAAGAATTCCTTTTTTTTTTTAACCACAGTGTAGTATTCCATTGTGTAGATGTACCACAGTTATTTAATCCACTCACCTGCTGATGGGTATCTTAATGAATATCTTTACTTTGAAATCCTGAATGGTGGACTAACAGGATATTTTTTCAAATATTTCTCAATAGTGACAGGAACTTTCCTCTCACTTTTTTCATTACACTTGGCCACCACCTTCCTCATTTTACAAAACCTATAAAGTACATGCACTATGAGGGGCAAACATAAATGTAGTATGTTTCTCTTGGGACGTTTAAATTTAAAGCCAGTGATTAGGTCATCTTTGCTGAGTGATATCAACATAGAGAACAAAGAAAAAGATTGACACCTGTCGGAAATACAAGACATTTATAAGGGTTAATAGTATTAGTCAATGTTTTACCTTCAGAATAGAAGTCTAAGTGGATGCTTCATTAAAGATTTAGTTTTTCTACAGAAAACTGAGTTACAATCCATGTCCCTCTTCATTTTTATATTAAAATTATCTAAAATAGTTATTACATAGTTTTTATGAGCTTTTCCTCATTGGTTATGGACTGCCCTGTGACTAACAATGTCTTTAGCCCTCCAACTAAATAGGACTTGTTTGTTTTTATCAGAAAACTAGAGGCCCAGCGCACGAAAATTCGTGCAGGCATAGGCTTTCCTTCCCCCGGCTGCCCACACCAGCTTCCCTCTGGCACCCTGGACCCGGGCTGCTTCCCTCCGGCACCCCGGCTTGGTCTGGAAGGACGTCCGGAATGATGTCCGGTCTAATTAGCATATTCCCCTTTTATTAGTATAGATGTGATAAATAAATGGTGTTAATGTAACTGGATCTTTTAAGTTGCAATATTTTATTTTGGACTGCATTCTGTGTCTCAGATTTAATAGTACTGTTTGTGGAATTTTGTACATTCAAGCCTTAAATTAATGCACAGTTTTTACTAACCTATGGAACCCAGATTCAATCAGAACCAACTCAAATTTTTATTTTTCCCCCTGAAAATAAAACTTTATTATCATCTCCAACTGGTAATTGTTTATAATTTCCCCACATTGTCTGGTTGCAATTAGTATTACACACACACACACATTCATATATACATAACCTATGGACACAGACAATAGGGTGGTGAAGGGGTGAAGGCCTGGAGTGGAGGTGTGGGTGCAGGCTAGAAGAGGTCAACGGGGGGAAAAAGGGGCATATGCAATACTTTCAATAATAAAGATTAAAAAAAGTCTATAGCTAAATATATAGTAATATTTTAAAATATATATAATTTTATAGATACAGGCATGTGTATTTATACATATGTATTTTTCAATAAAGATAAGAAAAAAATAAAATTTAAAATGTATTCAAACAATTAGTCTACAAACACCAACTGGGTAAAATGAGATGAGCCAGAATTACAGATTCAGTTCTATTCTTTTTTTAATTTGTAAGAAGAAATATTTTATAACCAATTATGTATGAACAGTATGCTTTGGTTGTTACAAAACAATAAAATATGATTCTAAAATAAATTTTTCTAAGAATAATTTCTTTACTTTTTAAAAAAGATAATATTCAAGCTGTGATATGTGATATTTTTTACTACATGACAGTTCACTAAGGTAGATTCTTAAACTTTATCAATGCCTGTAGCTATATGGCATTCAAATATTAGTTTAATATTTCCAACTAGAGTTTCAGATAGACTTGATCATATGGTACCATTTGTGATTGTTAATAAATACATAAGAATTCATAGATAAGAGAATAAAATGATTCCAGAAGCTCAGAAAGAAATTATTAGATCATAAATTACCTTCATTCTATAAGAAACTGTTTAAGCCCAAAATACCTGCCAGTGATGACTTCCTCCCACTCAACCAACTTCAACAGAAACTTTGACCCAAATCCAGAAATAAACACCTGTGTTTACTAATAGGTCTAGCTTAGCCCAGGTGATCAAAAAAATAAAGGAAGAAAAGAGAAAAGCTTCTATTCTATTCGGAAGGTTAAGCTATGGTTGCACTACCAGTATTTTTTGAAGCCAATAATTAATGATGAAAATAATAGAGTGCATCGAGATGGGTGGTTTGGTTGCTGCATCTGGAATTGAACATGAAGTTTTGCAGATAGGAGGTTAAATTTAGCAGTTGAAATTAGTGAGAGAGGAAGTATTTTGTTCAATAAGTTGAACTTAACTTCTTCATATATCATGATATGGTTAGAATTATACAAAAAGAATGTTAGCATCAGGCCTTATCAGTCTGCCTTTCACGTATCTGCTCTCTCGTCCATGCTCACACTAAGATGACAAAAGGACCCAGACATTACATTAAGATGCTATTTAAAATGTAGTGAATTATTCTTATGCTGGGAAGGGAATGTGTTTAGAGAAACACTGATCAGGGAATTCTAGTGTTTTAGAATTCAGAGCTATTTCGATGATTTATTAATGTTTTTAGAGGCTTGGATCCTACAAACATTTGAAGAAAGATCTGACTTTCCCCAGAGAAAAAAATTTAGGTATGTGCACAGACTCTCACATTAAACACACTTTTACCCACATTTACACACACACACACACACACACACACACACACACACACACACCACGCATTTACAAAAAGTCTTACGTAGCTGTATGTTTTTATAGATATTTTTAATTAGAATAACAATCTGTGATCCAATCAGGGGTCAGCAAAATATGAACCCATGGGAAGAATTTAGCCAACTGGCTGTTTTTGTAAATGGTGTTTTATTGGAAAACAGCCTTACTCAGTTGTGTATTACTCATGGTTGCTTTCATGTTCTAATGTCAGAGTTAAGAAGTTACAACAGAAACTATATGACCCACAAGCCTAAATTTTCTTTAATCTCACTATTTAAAAAAAGTCAAATCTAGACCAAAATTTTTCTTTACATATAGGGGAACAGATTTACAAAGGTTAAATAATGTGTAAGCTACCTAGAGAACAACCTGACAACATGATGAACTAAAATAACAAGACCATTTTCTACTCCAAGATCCTCAAATGCTGGATGAAATACAAGGAAATTCTAAAATAAGCCATTGTTTCTGAACATGGTAGGAAACTTCAAATGAGAATCCACACAGATTCTCATGAGTTACAGGATAACAGACTCCTAAGTGACAGGAGATTAGAACTTCACTCACTGACCAAGGAGACATGAGGACTGCTTATCTCTACTGTGTGAGGAGGGTATAGAAGATAAAAACAAGTTGTCACCAGTAAGGGGAAAAAAATCAAACTTCTAACCTATGTCATCAAAATATTAAGAATCTGAATCTATACTGCCAACCAATATATTAATATGATCCAATTAACCTGCTATACAGGCTGTTTCCACGATCCATGTTTCACAGGATTTCTACAATTTCAACAATCTCCACTGAAGATCAGTTCACAAAAACCACACAAAAACACACACAATGAGATAGTTTCAGAAGAAATACCCAGAAAGGAGGAACAGCACCCATGAACTTCAGAAACAAAAAAAATCTGAAAAGCACTATAAGTAAACTTATAAAACCATAAAAGAAAAAAAATTAAATTAAAAAGTTAGACAACAGAAAAATTGACAGGCAGATCGGTGATATAACCATTAGAATTTCTATAAATCTAAATACAGCTATTTTAAGTTAAATATTCAGCAGAAAATTTTAAAAAGACAACTGAAGAAAATCTTCAAAAACTCTGAAAAGTAAATAAATAAATAATACTAATAGTTTTGAATAAATTCACACAAACGCAGCCCTTATGGATTTCCCCCCGGATTCATTGAGATATAATTGACATGTAACACTGTTTAAGTCTAAGGTATATACATATTGATTTGATATATTGAAATATGATTATCATTGTAGCTCTAGCTAACACCACCATCATATAAACTATTACCATTTCTAAAGGAAAACAGAATACAGGAAGAGAGATTTATAGACATCAAAATTAGAATGAAAATGTACAATATGAATGTAATAGAAATTAAAGAAGTTTGAGAGAGACAATATTAGAAGAGGTAATAATTGGTCATTTTTGAGAACTGTTGAAATATATTAATCCTCAATTAAGGAAACATAATAAGTTATTCTTTCTATAAATAGATACATAGACATAGACATATTTCTATCTCAACATATCTATATAAACATGTTTATGTATAGCCACGTACACATTTCCACATATATAGACACTAGTAACCCTACCACGAATCCGTGCACCAATAGGTTGCTGCTGCCCTCCTGTAGCTCTCCGCCCACTGCCCTGCCCTCCTGTAGTTCTCCCCGCTCCCCCTCATAGCTTATTGCCCTGCTCTCTCCTGTAGCCCTCTGCCTCCTGCTTCCTTGCTGCCCTGCCTTGTCCTGTAGCTCTCTGCCACCCCCTTGTAGCCAGTAGGTCGCTGCCACCCTCTTGTAGCTCTCAGCCCGCTGCCTCGTCCTCCTGTAGCTCCCCCCGCCCCCCACCCCACTACCCCCCCTCATAGCTTGCTGCCCTTCCCCCTCCTGTAGCTCTCCACAGCCCGCTTGTACCTCACTGGCCCACCCTCCTGCTGATCTGTGATCTGGTCGTGATGCCCTTGGTCGTTATGCATCAGGGTGTAATGGCTAATTAGCATATTCCTCTCTTATTATTTAGGATTATAGTAAAAGTGTAGAAAATCAAAGCAAAGAAGAATCTTTTAAAACAGAGAAAAGAGCAGGCATTAAAAAAATGATATTATAAGCATTTAGGCCAATGGTAGGACTCATATTTGCAATAGAGGCCAGACACTAGAAAACATTTTTTTATTTGGTCAGTGATAATAACTAACACTTAGATATTTATATGCTCCTAAGATATCATTCAAGTCTAAGGATAAAAAGAACATCCTATATAATAAAAGCCTAATATGCTGTGTCCTGTCATCTGTTTAACCAATCAAAGCATAATATGCTAATTATATGCTAAGGCTGCTCAACCGCTCGCTATGATGTGCACTGACCACCAAGGGGCAGATGCTCTGACCCGTAGGTTAGCTTGCTGCTGGGTCTGGCTGATTGGGACTGAGCAAGATGGGCCGGACACATACTGGAGCCCTCCCGCGGTCCCTCTCCAGCTGGCCAACCTCCCGGGTCCCTCCCTGGCCCCATCGTGCACTGTGGGGGTCCCTCAGCCTGGCCTGTGCCCTCTCACAATCCAAGCTGAGGGACCGCCCCCCCCCCCCCCCAGTGTATGAATTTGACTAATTAAATTGAGTGGTTTATTTTATTCATCAAATGCCAATTTCTTTCTCATTCTTCTCACCCATAATACAGGCAAGACTGGTATCATTATAACCATTTAAAAAATTATCTTCAGATTCAAAGTAACTAGAAGAATGTTAGAACAAAAATAAAGTGTACAATAATAGTTAACTCTCTGTTTAAGAGATTCATCAATGAATGGTTCACTAATAAGATAAAAACATGGCCTATATATCAATCTAATTTTCTAAGAAATTAAGACATTAATATATTAATTTTATAAAGGCATTAGATTCATAGACATATTGGCTAGCCTTATTAGATTCTGTTTTAAAATCTGGAGTATGTATTTCCTGTCATGAGTGAGTGATATATAACATCCTATATTATAAAAGCCTAATATGCTAAGTGTCTGGTCGTTCAGTCGGCCGTTTAGCCAATCAAAGCATAATCCCATCTAATAAAGAGGGACTATACAAATTGACCATCACGCTGTCACAAAGATGGTGGCGCCCATAGCCACAAGATGGCGACACCCAGTCCCCTCAGCCCCGCCAGAGTTCCCCAGTCCTTTCAGCACAGCTAGGGGGGCGGCAGGCACATGGTGCAGCCGGACCCGCCCTCAGCCCCCCAGCCACCCAGGGCCAGCCCAAGGCACAGGCAAGCCTTGGATGGTGGCTGCCCAGCCACCCAGGGCCTCCCAAGGCTCAAGTAACTAGGGCCTGCTGAGGCTTGTGCTGCTGGCAGTGGCAGAAGCAGAGGTGTGATGGGGGCGTTGTCTTCCCCTGATCACCAGGTCGCCTCTCGCCCCTGAGGGTCCCGGACTGTGAGAGAGGGCAGGCCAGGTTGAGGGACCCCCCCCCTCCAGTGCATGAATTTTCATGTACCGGGCCTCTAGTTTACAGATAAAAGAATGAATAAGAAAACTTACTACTGGTACCCAGGTTAGAAAGGATTATACTCAGTGTGTATTAAGACAAAACTAAATCCAGGATGAAGGGAACATATTTAAGAAGAAATCATAACAGAATAAATAATAAATTACCATGCAAGAAAGTACAAATTAGTGTGCTGTTTCTAAATAATTAGTGATTTCAGAATAATGAAGGTTATCTAAAACAGAATGAAATGCTTTTTTCTGGTGGAGGTAGGAACATGCATTTTTTGCTAATATTAAGAACTAGAGGCCCAATGCACGAAATCCCTGCATGGGGGAAGGGGGGTGTCCCTCAGCCCAGCCTACATCCTCTCCAATCTGGAACCCCTTGAGAGATGTCTAAACAGGCGGTTGGACATCCCTCTCACAATCCAGGACTGCTGCCCTCCTGTGCAGGCAGGACATCCCTCTCACAATCCAGGACCAACTGCCCTCCCATGCAGGCCTGGTCCCCCCAACTCCCCTCCCCTGCAGGCCTGGTCCCCCCCAACTGCCCTCCCCTGCTGGCCTGGTCTCCCCCAACTGCCTTCCTCTGCTGGCCTGGTCCCCCCTATCTGTCCTCCCTGCTGGCTCAATCACCCACAACTGCAAACCCCTGCAGGCCTGGTCCCCTATACTGCCTCTCCAGCAGGCTGGACCCCCCCAAATGCCCTCCCCTGCAGGCCTGGGTCCCCCCCAATTATCCTCCACAGCAGGCCTGTTCCCCCCACACTACTGCTCTCCCCTGCAGGCCTGGTCCCCCCAACTGCTCTCCCCTGCAGCTTGCCCCCCTTCTGCCCTCCCCTGCAGTCCTGGTCCCCTCCCACTGCCCTCCCCTGCAGACCTGGGTCCCCCCCCCAACTGCCCTCCACTACAGGCCTGGTCCCCCCACAACTGCCCTCCCCTGCAGGCCTGGTCCCCCAACTGCTCCCCCTGCAGTCCTGGTCCCCCCCAACTGCCCTCCTCTGCCAGCCCAGTCACCCCTAACTGCCCTCCCTGCTTGCCTGATTGCCCACAACTGCCCTCCCCTGCTGGCCTGGTCCCCCCACAACTGCCCTCCACTGCAGGCCTGGTGCCCCCCAACTGCCCCCCCTGCAGGCCTGGTCTCCCACAACTGCCCTCCCCTGTAGGCCTGGTTCCTTTCCAACTGCCCTCCCCTGCAGGCCTCGGTACCCCCCCCAACTGTCCTCCCTTGCTGGCATGGTCACCCCCAACTGGCCTCCTCTGCTCACCTGGTCACCCCTAACTTCCCACAACTGCCCTCCCCTGCAGGCCATCTTGTGGCAGCCATCTTGTTTCCTCATGGGGGCAGCCATCTTTGACCACATGGGGGCGGTCATCTTGTGTCTTGGTGTGATGGTCAATTTGCATATTACTCTTTTATTAGATAGGATGATTATGAAAAGGAAAATTTAGACAATGTAACTTCCAAAGAGGAGTAGATAAAATAGGAATAAAGATAATTGTTGATGAAGTTTATGAACACATTTATTGTATTTTTAAAAATATATATTTTTTATTGATTTCAGAGAGGAATGGAGAGGAAGAGTGAGATAGAAATACCAATGATGAGAGAGAATCATTGATCAGCTGCCTCCTGTACACCCACACTGGAGATCGAGCCTGCAACCCAGGCATGTGCCCTGACCAGGAATCAAATCTTGACATCCTGATTGATAGGTTGATGCTCAACCACGTACAGGCTGGTCTGAAACTCATTTTGGTTAAATCTGTTTCTAATTGTAATGGTTATAAGACTCCATTGACTTGATTTACATTTAAGTCAATTTAGCAAGAAGCAAAGTATGATGAGATGGAAAAAAATTATAACATCTGTGGATATTTGGGCTCATAATAATTCAGCAGAAGGAAAAATAATGGCTCCCAGCATAAAAAAAAGACAGCTCTCAGGGGAATTCACAAAAAGATATACATTATAGTTAGAATAGAAAATGCATGTTTTTTACCTTTTCTGTAACTATGGTGAAAAAGGTAAATTCTTTTCCTCCATAGTCACATATATCCTTTTAAAAATTACACTTATTATGCACATTGTCATTATATGGAATTTTCCCTTAGTGAATTATATATTACTGCCTACATTTAACATTGGGTACCATATGAATAATTATTAGTAAAATCATTTAGGACATTACAATGAGAGGAATTTTTAGAGTTGTTTCTACTCTAGCCTATTTAGAAACTTCAGAAATAAAGGAGTACATGTTATTTTCTAAAATAATGTTCCATTGTAGGTATCTTGAAAGCTTTCATTTTTTAAAACAAGGGTCTTGCATTTTTTATTAAGCACTGGGTCAAATTATGCCAAGTTATGTTACCGATCTTGCTTCTTGTTTCTTTTTTTCTTTTCTTTTTTTTTTGTTGGTGGTGCTGTTTTTTGTTTTGTTTTTTTTTCTAAATACAGAGAATTATTTGTTTTATGTTTGTTTTTAGGAAAATTCTATTGCTCTCACTATAAAAAAGAAAAGGTATGTGTCTGTGTGTATTTACGAAAACCACCAAGGTACAAGAAAACTTTTAATTATCATGATAACTATAGGGTACCAGTAGACTCTCTGATATTATAATTAAAAATGTGACTCAAAGATAGAAAGGTATTAGAGTATATCATTAATATTTTTGGTCTGGAAAGGGAAGAAGAAATATCTTTTCTCATTTCTTTGACCTCAATCACATAACTCTTTCTTTTTTGAAATAGCTACAGATATTAACCTAATATATATTTCTAGAGAAATTTTCCTATTTAGCTTGTATTAGACTAAATCTCTTAGCAAGAACTAAAACAAGATACAGTTTTTTAAAAGGTATTTAAATGCATGAGATAAAAAGAAAGGCAGCTTGGATTTACTTCACTGTCAGGGAAATATAAGTAAATGAGCCCAGAATTCTGCACAAAATTTTATCTTGAGATATTTACCAATTCCTAAATAGTACATGTAGTGGGTGAGATGCGGAGAATTTTGAAACAGATACCAAAGGGCTAGAATACAAATCAGAGTTTCCAGAATATCCACCTTGCTGGAAGACAAAACTCTGCTATCACAGCCTGACAAGAATGGAGGGGTATGGCAATGAAGGACCACCCACGGTTTTCTCCCATAACAATACTTGTTGGCTCAAAATATCAGACTACTGGAAAAATTCTCATATAAATCAACATACAGTCCATCTTATAGTAATGTAAGTCCTTTATTTACCATCACATATGTCTTTGTTTGTATTTCATAAGTAGACTGTATTCAGTAGTATCTCTCCCTCCCCCTTCTCCCCGATCTTCCTCTTTCCCCCCTCCCTTTTCCTCCCCAATCCCTCCTCCTTCTTCCTCTCTCTCTCTCTCTCTCTCTCTCTCTCTCTCTCTCTCTCTCTCATGCTTAAATCTTAAAAATTAAGAATTTCAAAAAAATAACCCATGCCAGTTATTTCCAACCCCAACTTATAGAAGTGCCTGATGTCATAAATTTTGAAAGCTCTGTGTATACTTCATTGAAACTGGCTGTTTCTCACATTTCCTATTTTTGACCCTGGATTCTGTTTTCATGTTCCATTAACAACTTTCTTTCCATCTTCTTATAGTACATGGTTATCATCATCTCCCTGTTTTCCTTGGTTCTTGTAGGTTTATCCTTTTTGTTTGAAGCCTGTATGGCATTTTAATTGATATAACCTCCCTCCTATTGATTATCTAAAACCCTTAAGTATTCAGTGTGTAGCTATTGTCATATTAATAGAAAAGTTTATCAGGCCTTTAAGGTTATTAGATTATACATTCTGCTAAAAAAGAAACAGTTTAAAACTATCAAAACAGAACCTGCAATGTAATATTTAGCTTAACAATGAAGATATTGAAACAACCTAGATTTGAATTTTGGCTTTGGTCTTTACTAGCTGTGTGATTTTTAATAGGTAGCTTAACTTTTCGGATCTTCAGTTTTTTACATGCACATCACAAAGTTGTTGGGAAAATTGAGTAGAAATGTGACAGGAGTTCTCATATGCTATATTTATGTGCATTACAGAGTTGATACATTCATATCTCATTGAGTTATTTTTCCTCTTGTCTGATCTTATAGAAATTATACTAGGGTAACCAGAGAGTTAACTATAAAATAACCCTAATGAAATAAATGGGATGAATTTGATCCCAGCCTGGGTTATTCCTAGAGAAAATAGTAATTTTTGGTTATTGCTGTGTAGAGCTGGAGGCTTGGAGGAAAGGGGAACTGAGCACAAGTCTGCTCACCAACTTGCAAAGAGTCAGTTATAGTTGTCTTGGATGGTGATGAATGTATTCTAGCAAAAAAAAAAAAAAAAAGCTGAGTGTGAATAAAACTATGAATGTGACATTAGGACTTTATGGAGGAATTTTAGAAACATTCCTTATGTGCTTCTGAATACACTATATAACCTAGAATTCTTTTGTTAATAATGTTAGCCAACCACTAACCTAAAATCATATTTAGGAAATGGAGGGCAGCTCTGAAAGGTACAGGATTTCTTGAGTCAGCAACACTGTCTGTCACTCCATAGGATTGTTTTTCTCTTGCAACTAATAGCTTATTGATTTTGCTTAGTCAGCCTTCTGGTACAAGGTTTCTTCTTATCAGCACCCTTTCATATGATTCTTAAACACAGGAATAAGGATTATAGAGTACTGCCTAATTTATTTTTTTTAAAAATATATTTCAATGAGCTGCTGACTTTAATTTTTTTGGAAAAGATTGAAATTTTCTACAACTTTATCATCAGCAGTAATGGACATACTTTGAAAACCTTAAACATCAGGTCTTAAACTGCTTTCACATCGTTATCCATATGTCTCAAAAGGTCCTGACTTTTACATATTGATTTTCAAGTAAATTATTTCTCTTAATATTTCTACAAAATATTCTGTATACTTAAGTGACAAGACTCCTACTCCGTATTGTTAATAAACTTGCAAGCCTGATTTTATTTATATTCATAAACTTCTTTCCAGAATCCCTGGATTACCTAGTTATTTTCGTGTTCATAAAACCTCAGTGTGTATATGTGTGTGTGTGTGTGTGTGTGTGTGTGTGTATACATATATATATATATATATATATATTTAATGATGTATACTATAGTAATGTTAAGAAAATTTCTAAAATTACAGAGATTTTATTCACACATGGTAATTTAGATTGATTATAAATACGTATGTTCTGGTAAAAAATATATAGTTCAGTCAAATTGTATTTCCTAGTAGAATATGCAAATACTATACTGGCTTTTCTGTAAATATTACAACTTTCTAAAAATATACAAGTTAGACATGTTTAATCCTATGTAAAGTATACATTTTATATACTGTAAGAGGTTAGGATGTGTTTGAGATATGCAGTGCAAATATAGATAAACTACTTGTACTTATTTTCATTCATCCAACATATATTTTCAAAGAGCATCTTTCTTATAAGCAGGCATGTTTTAGGCCCCGTGGATACAGTCCAGGGAAATAAACGAAGTTTGCAACAAAGAGCTTGCATTTTAAGAGTGTGGGAGTGAGACAATAAGTTATACACATATAAATACTCTCACACACAGACACACACACACACACACACACACACACACACACACACCCAACAATGAATAAAGCTGGAAGAAATGTAGAAGTAAAATATGACTAAAAACAACAACAAAATAGATATTTCCCCAAAAGAATAATTAAAAACCAGTATTGGAACTCTTAAGCATAAGTGTTCACACATGAGCTAACATTAATCTGTTTATAAGCACCACCTTTTAAAGTGTTTTTTTTTAAATTAATAATTCTACAGTAAATTAAAGTTAACAGAGTCCTGATATAAAGTACACTAGCTGTCTTAACTGTATATGTACAATAGCAGCTCCTGTACTGAATTTCACTGTCCTACAATTCATACATTTAAGAGAATTTTTTTATGGTTTTAAGAGAAGTCAAAAAGTATAGACATGCACACACAAGTAAGCGCATGTATGTGCATACACTCACATGTGTAAGTTATATGGAAAACAAAGAACATCTATCATGTATATTCATCTTTTTTCTCAAAGCAAAGCTTAGGCATAAATTGTGTCTCCTGAGAGACTCTTATTTCTGTGTAAACCTTTTTTCTTATCACTATAACATTTGTCCTATCACCATGACCTTGGCGTATCTATCAGATACTAGCATTCTTTACAAACTGTATATTCACTCATCTCTCAAGCACTTGTTAAATAAAACTAGAATTAAAAAATGAGCTAACCAATTATAATTTTCAAATTATGAGGCTATATTGGGAGAGCCTGGATGACAGAGTAAATAAATTCTATTTTAACAACAGTTCAGGAAAACAAAATTTACCACAAATAAAAATATTTTTAAGCTGAAATTTTAGGTATGTGACACATCAATAAGTATTTTGTCTAGAGGAGTTTTTGTTTTTTTTACCTCATGGTTATATTAACCATGATAATCATATTGTCTGTCATGTTTAACAGCAAATATCTTGGTATGCTTTAAGAATATACATTCCTACACACACACACACACACACACACACACACACACACACACACACACACAGAAAATAATGGTGATAAAAATGTAAGAATGCACTTAGGTTTTCCTAACCTGAGATTTACCTGCCTGCCTTTAATGGATAGAGAGACTACCTCAGAGATGATACTGGCTTTAAAAGTAAGGTAAGTGCTGTTTAATGCAATAAGATTTGTTTTTGTAACTGAAAGTCTGAGTACTGCTACATACTCTTAAATATTTTTAAAAAAATCATAACTATTGTAGTATTTTTAGGAAATGTCAAGATCATCTAGCTCAGGTAGACAAAAATTATAGGTTTACAGAAATATTTCTACCAAAAATAAAATGCTGCAAAGATAGGTAAAAAATATGTAAGAAAATTGCTCTAGATAATGCCTTATAAAAAAACAAAATGGTCATTTCCCTGGTACAGGTATTATATTAATTTAGATAGAATATTTTCTGCTCTGCTGTATCTTTTTTATTTAAAATTTTGGATGGTATGTATGCTCAGAAAATAGTCCTACAAGTCATTCTTTGCTGACAAAGGGAGTATACATGCTATAATCTATGACTTTATTTCTAAAATTTGACATTAATTAGGCTGAAAACATTTATTTATTGACAGTTTTGAACTTTTTAGTTAACAATAAAATTAAATTTCATGAATATAAAGCAGTGTAAAATTATTCCCTTTTCATAGAATTTTATAATTTCCTTTGCAAGTTTTAATAATCATAACTGTATATTAATTTTACTAAGTAGCATTCTATAACATAAGAAATCTGAAGTAAAAAACTGTTTTTATTTTTGTTTAACAGACATGTACATATTGTATGTAATATACACCCAGTCCTCAAATTACAATATTTTGTTCAATATTGTTTTATTATATGTTGATGAGTTAACCTAGGAAATTAACTTGTTTAACATCAATTAACCTATGGTAAAATTGGTTTATTTATACATCATTTTATTTAAAGCCATAGAACATGCTGACAATATAAAGTAAGGACTTAATGTACATATAATGACTTAATCTCTGAAAAGGTCAATATAGGACACTCAAGAATTTACATTTCTAAATCAGAAGAAAAGTATACATGCACAGAGATAAATTTAAGGTTATCCTTGGCATAGATTAACACCATTGTAACAATAGAAAACAAAAATTAATTTTGGCAATAAAAGTCATGATTATTGGTAGCACATGTCAGCATATCTAGTCAATAATATTGTAAAAACTATGTATAGTGCCAGGTGGGTACTAGAAATATTGGGGGAACACCTGGTCAAATATATGATTGTCTAACAGCAATGCTATACCCCTGAAACTAAAGAAACAATAATATGAAATAAAAACTGAAAAATAAAATTATAAAGTTTGAACATTTGTTCTTAAATCCATGTGACTATCATAATAGAAGATAGGAAAAAATAAAGTTGCTGTCCTCAAGGAGATTTTAATCTCTATCAGGATACTAGATGATATGTAAATCTTGGAGATGAAAAGTAAAAACAAAATCAGGTGTTGGAATGTCTGGTACAGAGCAGATAGGAATGCTGGAGAGTTAAATATCACTTATGACACATATCAGGAAGCCAGATACAGCTGATATTTTATAAGACCAAGCTGATATCTGTGCTTTTTATGACCACATATAGTCTGATTCCTGAATTATTTTTTATGTTCTCACACTAATGAAGGATATTTAATAATGCCTATATCTCTTTGAAGAGTGTTGTGTGTTTTTTTAAATTTCTTACAGTTCCATTTAAATTATTATTAATATAAACCAGGGAAATTCACATAATAAATGTTTAATAATTTTCAAACAAGTTAGTATAATAATAAAAAAAGTACTAGCAGTGATATCAAAAGATCCAAGTTATTTTTTATCAAGGTACTAGAAAATTACCACTACAAAACTCAGGGTTTTCTACTGCAAAACTTAGAGGATAAACACAATATATTTGGTCTAGCTCACAACATTATTATTAAGACCAGACACCACAAGTGTGAAAGTTTTTTTTGAATAAGAGCTACAAAATACACATAATATTCAGAAAGTTAGACTTTTTGTAGAGAAATAATAATTGTAATATGTCCCTCTCTCCCATCCTGTACTATGCAACTTTTTTTCTGTAGCAAAACAAACCATACATTCTCAGTGGCTTACAGAAATATCATGCTTTAACTCAGGTTATGTGAGGTATGATGGATGGTTGTATCTCAAATAGTTGGCTCAATAATTCTGGGTCATGTTGGCTTTGACTGGTTTATGGAAAATTTGAATTGTGACATACAAATGAAAATATTCTCTCAGAAGTACATTAATGCATTCAGATACCTTACCAATAAATTTTATAAACATGTCTCCTTTAATGTTATCTTTGTCCCAAGAAGATATCTTAAGTCGCCAAGTGCTATTTCTCTGCTCATATTTATCTATTATAATTTAATAAAAGAAACGGTAGCAACTCCCCATGCTGAAAGTTCTAGAATATCCGTATGTTGTTTCTTTCAGTGAATCCCTGATTTCAAACATTCTACTTCTTTTGAATTAAACTCTTCCTTATAGTCATTAATGATATAAAGTTAGTAACAATCAACCTGCAACAGAAACTATCTGTCTCTAAACTTCTCCCAAAGCACATTCACTAGGTACATTTTCCAGCCCTACTTTAACCCAGATGACAGTTTTATTTTGCCAAAGAAATATATTGGTTACCATTTTTCAGTTTCCTATAACAATACAATTGATGAGCTTCTAGATAGGCTACCAAAAATAAATAAATAAAACATTATAAGAGAAAGCACAAATTACAAAAATCAGAAGTTAATGAATGGCTATCACTACTGATGCCATGGTCATTAAAAGGTTATCAAAGGATATTATAAATAATTATCTGCCCACAAATTTGACAATTTATATGAAACAGGACATTCCATGAAAGGCATAATCTAAAAAAAACTCACAAAAAGACATACAGATCATCTGAATGGGCCTTTATTAAAAAAACTAAATCAATAATTAATAACCTTCTAGTACAGAAAATATCAGTCCCAGATGGTATCACTAGTAAATTCTACCAAATATCTGAAGAAAAATAATACCAATTTCCTATAATTTTTTGCAAAAAAAAAAAAAATAGTAGCATTGAAAACACTTCCTTCCTCATACTAAATGGCCAATATTGCCTGAATACCAAAACTGATAAGAGCATGACAAGACAAGAGCACAAAAAGAAAACCACAAACCAATACCTTTCATGAAAACAGATGCAAAAAAAACTTCAACAAAGTATTAGTGAATAAGATTCAACCATGAATAAAAGTACTTATATACCATGAACAAGTGGGATTTATTCCAGATATGCAAAGTAATTTCAAGATTTAAAGCCAATTAATTAATAACATTAGTTAAATAAGAAAAATCATATGATCATATCAATAGATGCAGAAAAAATATTTGAAAAAATCCAATAGTAGTAATAGAGGGGGACATCCTCAACTTGACTTTTGAAGATCTACAAAACACGCTGTCTTACTAAATTATGAGAAACTAGATACATGTGTTCCATGGAGACATTACAGCTTTGGATATCTATCACTGTAGTAAAGCGAGTCACCATCATTTTGCTCATGGAGGTTCTTGCCTTAATTTGTAAAAACTGCAACATCTGTGTAGCATAATAAAGCCAATCACAATGAAACAAGGTATGCCTGTACTTTCCCCTAACATTAAGGCAAGGATGCCCAAATTCACTACTCCTGTTAAACATTGTACTGGAAGCCCTTGCTAATACAGTCAGAAAAAAATACATAAAGGTACACAAATGGGAGGAGAGAAATAATACACATGGCAAATTAAACATATGAGAAACTGCTCAACATATGCCACTAGGGAATTGCAATTTAAAGACACCACCTCATATCTAGTAGAATTAAAACGGAAATACTGACAAAACCAAATGCTGATGAAAATGTAGAACAACAAACTCTCATTCATTGCTGGCAGCAATGCAAACTGGTACAGCCACTTCCGATTGGAAGACAGTTTGGCAGTTTATTACAACACTTAAGCATAGTCTTATATGATCCATCCATTACACTTCTAAGTATTTACCCACATGAGTTGAACATTTATTTTCTCAATAAAACATGCACATCCATTTTATACAGCTTATTTATAATTGTAAAAAATGGAAGCAAACAAGATGTCCTTCAACAGGTAAATAAACAAACTGTGGTACACCCAGACAATGGACTACACAAGAGATATTCAGCAATGAAAATAAATTACCAAGCCACCGAAAAAAAAACCACACAAAAAACAAAAACACAGAGGAACCCTAAATGCTTATTACTAGGTGAAATACGCTGGTCTGAAAAGACTACAGATTGTATGATTCCAACTAAATTCATTCTGAAAAACGCAAGTATGATGACAGTAATAAAATTCGTGGTGCTGGGAATCAGGGGTGGACAAAGGGTAAGGAATTAAAGCAGGTAGAACACAGGTTATGTTGGGGCAGTGAAAACTACTCCGCATGTGACTGTAATGGTATATAAAACGATATCACTCATTTGTCAAAATGTATAATGACTGTACAGCAAAAAGAGTGAACCCGAATGTAAACCACATATGTATATTATGAAATAATTACATATCGATAATGATTGATCACTTTTAATGGAAGTATCAGACTAATGAAAGGTGTTAATAATGGGGGGAACCAGATAGGGGAACTATGTAGGGGAGGAGGGAGTATAGAAACTCTGTAGTCGCATTTTTCTTTACCCCAAACAAGTCTCAAAAATAGTCTATTAATCGGAAAATAATTTCAGTTCAGTTCCGTATGGTAAGAGTTTGAAAATCCCCAGACTGTCCTCCAAATAAATTAAAAAGCTAAACATACGGAAAGCTTAATAACTCTTCTTGGATCCAGGAGAGAGGGGAGGGTGCAGGGCAAGCAAGGCGCTGCTCAAAATGAGAGAGGAGTGAGTGCAGGGAGTCAGGGCCTACCTGAGGATTCTGCAGCAGAAACCACCACGGAACCAGAGGCCGGGGAGGAAAGCTTGAGCTGTAATTGGTGAACTGCTGGAGGCTCAGTACAGACAACTCAGAGTTAAGAAACCCTCTATCTCCTCAGAGGAAGGCCCCACAAGGTTGACCTGGAGGAGCTCGACCAGGTTTTGATAGACGCACTGGGGAAAAGTCCTCACGTGGCTCTGGCAGGGGGCGGGGAACAGGAGCCAGGACATGGGCAACTGTTGCTAATGAAGATGGATGCTCAGTAATCAGGGCTCATTATACTACTATTCCTCTTACTTTAGTGAATATTTGAAATTTCCACAATAGTAAAAACTATTATATCACTTAAAAAAAGAAGAAAAGAAAAATAACCAAAGCACACTATTGTTCTTAAGGCCTGAGCTCAGGTGAAACTAGTTAGCCAGAGCCTAACCTGCAGGAGTGTCCTCAGCTGACCTGGGGGGAAGGGACATACCCGTGTCCAGCCGCTCTAACTTTCCACAGGGGAGAGGGGAAATAAAGACCCAACTCTAGCTAGCTCTAGCCATCCTGTCCCACCTGAGGGAGAAGAAACAGCTGAGAAACACTTGTGAAGTTCATATTCCAGAGGCATAGGCTACCTAAGAGATTAAGAGTTTGAGATTTAATCGTAGGACTATATACAATGCTTCTCTCCCCCTTCCTCCCCCACCTCACCGCCACTATTCCAAAGGCCTATTTACAGCTATTCCTTTTAGCCCGTACCTCACATATCTTGGTTGCTTCCAATTTTTTACAATTATGAAGAAATATTACAAGGCATACCGAAAAGCAAAAAAAAAACAAAAACAAACAAAACAACAGCAACTCAATTTGAAGAGACCAAGCAAGCACCAGACCAGACATGGCAGGGACGTTACAATGATCAGGTCAGGAGTTTAAACCAATTGTGATTACTATGCTAAGAGCTCTAGTGGATAAAGTAGACAGCATGTGAACATCAATGTGCAATGTAAGCAGAGAGATGACAACGCTAAGAAAAAACCCCCAAAGAAATGCTACAGATAAAACCCACTGTAACAGAAATGAGGAATGCCTTTGGCTGGCTTGCTAGTAGAGTGGACACAGCTGAGAAACGGACCTCTGAGCTTGGGGCTATGGCAATAGCAGCCTCCAAACTGAAAAGCAAAAAAGCAAAACAAAACAACAAAACCTCAAAACAGACAATATAATAATCAGTAATAGAATCCATGTAGCTCTGGACTGTCTTACTAAGAAATCATCTAATTTTCAAAAATTTGATGAAAAAGTTGTCCTTCACATACACATTAAATAGAAAAGCTAATCAATTTGATGACTTCTAGGATGTTTTATTGAAACAATACTGAGATGCAATAAATTGAAATTTTAAAAAATATTTCCTGTCTTAAAAATATTTCCTGTCCTCATGAAAAGAAAAAAAAAGGGGGGGGGAGAAATACAAGAACCATTGGTAAGTGGTATGTATTTAATGTAAAATAAATTCGTAATTTAAAATGGTGAAACAAAAATTCTGTAAAAACAATAGATATGTTTTTCTGTGGTTATATAAAGGATTTCAATTTTCTGGCTATGTTTATAAGGATGGAGAATAAGTGAAAAAGTTTGGAGTTGGGAGATATTTCTACAGTAAATTACATAGCTGAAAAGTAACTATAAAAGAAATTCTCACAGGAAGATATAAAATATGGGCATATTAAAATCATCTATTTAAAAAAAGAGACTATCAGAATGGATCAAGAGAGAAAAGAAACCCTGTATTGACTATAAGAGATTTATTTAAGGAAAAATATTTTAAAATTTTAAAATTTAAAGAATGTAAAAACATATACTAACCAAGGGGTAGATGAATGGTGGAAAATTAATTTATCTATATATATATAAAAGGCTACTATGCAAAGTGTCCCCTTGAGAGTTTGATCAGGAGACTGGGAGTTTGATAGCTCGCTATGACATATACTGACCACCAGGGGGAGGCATGGAACGAAGGAAGGCTCCGGCCTGCAGCCAGAAGGCCCAATTGGCCCTGATCACCAGCCAGGCCTAGGGACCCTACCTGTGCATAAATTTCATGTACCGGGCCACTAGTATAATATAACAATAGAATTAAGGTTTAAATCCTAAAATATGGTACTCCTTAATATTAATTACCAAAAGGGGTTTGAGTGATTTGTATGGTGTATACATTATATCTCAATAAAGCTATTAAATATACAGCTGCTTTTTGGCATGGCCACTGAAACCAAAGACAAACATTTTTCAACATCCAAACATAGCCCCGCAAGGGAAAAGCCTTTATTAATGCAGCTCACCAATTCCTTTTTAGACTATTCTTAAGGACCATTGTATTTAAATGTAGTCAATTTAGGATAAGTGGAGAAGGTATATCGTGCCTTTGAAATTACAGCCACATAAGCCAGGGTACATTATCACCCTTGAATTGGTGATTATGTAGGAACACTAAGAGCAGCACTATTAATATCTTCATTCTGATTTTCATTTTATTTTTAATTCACCTGACGGACAGTTGACTCAACTAAGCCATTCTTTTTCTTACATTTCATTCTTATTTTTCTGTTGCCCATATTTCTTCCTTTGAATTATCCAACACTTTTTCTCATTACTAAAGCAAATCCATGGGACATGGGGAGCACGTTGCTTGTTTCCTCAATGATCTATCACCGTGTCATCATGAGGCTAAGATAAGGGAGGCCAGGTAGAAGGAACTGCCTGCATCGCAAAGTACATAGTTTCTTGGGATCCGAGGCATATCATTTTAGTGGGCTCTTGGCTTGCCATCCTAAAAACAATCTGTTTGCTTGTACAACTTTCAAGGGCTTCATTTCAAGGGCTCCAGGTGGGGTGTGTTTTATTGTTTTAAAAAAGTAAGAGATACAAGCAGTAATCTTTTTAAGTATACACTTTCTCTATTCATGCTTCCTCTTACTCCAAATGGAGAAGGATTTAAGTTACATTTAAATTCTTGGGGATTTTCTGTGTAGTGAACACTTCTGGAATTCAACTTGCAAAGTCCATTCTGGTCAATGCTGTCTGCCATGAAATTGTTAGTCTCCTGAACATTAGACTAAAGCTAAGATAGCAAAGATTCTTCAAACAGTTGCTTGTATTTTCAAGCAAAGTGCCACACCCTTTTGAACTATATTCATATGCTTCCATGGCTACCTCTCTATTGCATTAATGACCATATGTTAATGGATCATAACAGAACACTGTATTTTCCCAATTCCCAACAGGACCATTGTTGTACGAAAATACTTTTCTATCATCTCTGCTTTACTTAGTATGACTGACTATTCTTTCTCCTATGTTTTCAGCAAATTTATTTACATTAAAAGTCAATTAAGCAGCAACTAAGTAATAGTCCTTCTCACTCTTTTCCTCTCTATCTGCCTTTCCTTATGAATTTATTTTGCCAATTCCATGGAGTCAAAACGTTTCATACATAAGTAGTAAACAAATAAGCAAACAACCCTTGGCCACAAAGTTTTGTTGCTTTATACTATGAGCAGATCAACCAACCGCCCTGGCATCAAATCTTCTCAGGTCTTTCTCTTCTTTGCCTAACCACAAAGTGACCTTGCCATATTTAGTTGTAGGTCTGAAAGTCAACCATATTCATGATGCCAATCTTTAAGATCCACAAATGATTAAGTAGCATTAAGTAGTGGTCTTTGTTTCTGATTGATAATCAAACTCATCAGGCTCAATAGCCAAGTTAATTAGCTTTCATGGAAGCTAAAGATCAAGGAACACCAGCAAAGCAATTGTCTCTTGACTCTCAGGGACAGCTTCTGAATATTCCAGAAACTCCACATTAATTAAGATTATGACTGAGATTTTATATTAGATTTAGTAACATAGAGGTGATTTGCTACTTTGATAGAAGAGTTATAGTGCCATATTGGGGTGAGAGTATGATTAGAGAGATTTGATGGGAGATAGAAGAGGGACCGTAGATAGAAACGCTAGATAATACTCTCAATTTAAAGGGCGATGGAGGAATGGGTAGAAACTTGAGGCAAAAGTCAAGTCAAAAAGGATTTGAAATGAAAATTTGCTGATGGTAATGAACCAGTAAAGAAAGAAAAATAAAATATGCCAGAGGAAGACAGAAGCATTTCTAGAATGACGTATAGGCAAGAAGAAATGATCACCAAACATTGCAGGAATCCTGGGAATATTTCCAATTGTTCTTGTGTTTCATTAAGCTACGTATCATTCTCTCAGGCCTCAAAATAAATGAATACATGCCAGCAACTCTGTTTCATTGCTTGTTTTGGGTTCCTTTTGAATATCTGGCATTGTGATTTCGTGTTGAAATGCTATGGAGTGAATTTTAACTCAGAGAAATAGAAAAGTCTACTAATCCCTTTCCCATTCCATCACACCATGAAGAAATGTTTTCCCAGGTTTCAATGCCTCAGAGAAAACTAACAAAATTAGATACAGTGTAAAGGATCCATGAATAGTTGATATTTTCTAAACCTTTATTAAGGAAAAAATCAATTATAGCTCATACAGCTATGGAATTCTAATCAATTATTTCTTCCTGAACTCTTAGCAGAATACTCAGTGGAATTCCAGGAGTGCTTAATATGCAGGAAATAGACACAGTCAGATGAAGGAGGCAAAGGGCTTGCAAATTGAGTGAATACTGTCCCATGTTATGGTTTGTGGCCCCACTATACTGATTCTGTTGATAGAATTTTATTTTTTTCCCATTTATTCTTGCCCTTACTGTTGATGCTGTTAATATATTTTTTAGGAATCAAGTATTTGTAGATAGCCAGAGAGAAGTAACCTGCCTCACTCATTAGAGATACTTTAGCTGAAAACCTGCTTTCTCAGAACAGGGCCAACCAGGAAGAACAAGATGGAGGCCATGATTTTTCCTTTTCCTATCTTACTCGCTAGTAGTCTTGTTCTTGTTCCAATCAGGTTTCTTTAAGTCCAAAGTTATTTGAACATAACCATATTTCTCATGCTGAACACTCAAATCTAGTCTCTCTTGTTTTTGTGCGCTGTAATATATGGATAAATAAATGACTGAGAATTACATTGATATTCAACTATAGCATAAGCAATGTGGCCACAATGACCAGCACATAGTGTTTATTGAAAAGGAGCTTCCTATTCCAGCACTGTTTTCTTTTATTTTCCCATCACCTAGCATAAATTTGATCGCAGGTGGCTGCAGCAGAGTGCATTTGATCAAATTCATTTTGCCCCAAGATCCATTTGCCATCTTCTCACTTCTATGCATTTTCTTTTTTAAAAAAAATATAGTTTTATGGATTTCAGAGAGAAGGGGAGAGGGAGAGAGAGATAGAAACATCAATGATGAGAGAGAATCATTAGTCGGCTGCCTCCTGTATGCCCCACATACAGGGGGATCAAACCTGCAACCCAGGCATGTGCCCTGACCAGGAATCGAAACTATGACCTCCTCCTGGTTCATAGGTCAATGCTCAACTACTGAGCCACACCAGCCAGACAATATGATTTTCAAGCAACTTTAACTTATTATATGATAACCTTACCAGTGATTTAAGAATAATACTTCCCAACTTGTTATTTTTCTCTCATAGCATTAGCAAAATACCTAATCAAAATCCCTACTCTAACACCAATATCTAATTACCATCTTTTCAAGATGAAAATCTTGTTTGCCTAAATAAATACAAAATAAATTCATTTGAAATATTTCTGTCAATGTGAAATCCTGTCAAAATGGAATGTTCTTCAATTTATATGATTAATACAGCTTTGTCGTTTCTTTTCCAGCTAGCTCATTTTACAGAAGATACCACCAGGCCCAGACAAGCTAATTAATCTCTGGACACATAGCATAGGTACTTTGCTGTCACATTAGTGTTTCTACACAGCTACTGGGAAAAGGCAGAATGACAAAAAATGTTTTGGGACATGAGGTCTCCTAAATAACCCTGCTGTCATTTTTCAAATTGTTGCCAAATGCCTTCTTCAGAGCAGCAACAAAATGCCAGTGAAGGCTGAAGTAGAGGGGAGAATAACTATTGTTCAAATAGCAAGAGACAATGGATCACATACGCTCTGGTGTTTAAAAGAGTGGGCTACTGATTATGTGTACTTTTTGGAGACAATTTATCTCTTCTCTGAACTGCAGACTTCCAGAAGATCAGTGTGGTTTTGGCCTTGCCTAAATTAGGCTATTCATGTGGTGACAGAGTTTAAAGGTGTGTGAGGTTCTCAGCTTATCATCATTAATGTGTCCTCCATCCCTACCTTGCTCTCATATGAGTCCCCCCAAAAGCCTGCAACGTCAGCTTTCACAGGTAATGACAGTCACTTTATCCTGGCAATGCTTAAACACTTCATGGCAATCAAAAACGCCAAGACTAGAGCTTGAATCTCTGGTTGACTATTTGGCATGTTTGTCTATAAAGCATTTTATAGATATATGAAAACCTACATCTTTGGAGGAACCATTGATTTTGAGGTGGGTGCTCAGAACAATTTATTACAAGGAGAAAATAGTTTAAATCATTTCTGCTCTTACTTATCTAATAGTTAATGCCAAGGGTGCAATATATAAGTGAAAAGTTTTAAACTTCTGCAGACTAGGGTGAAAGTTATTCATGGAATGGTACTCTTAGTTATTCTGGTACATGCTAGCTAAATCTTGACCAGCTGCCAAAGTTCTTGATTAGTTTCAAACTCTGCTCATTCTTGTATTTGCAATCCTTATTTTCCATTTATCTGTACACTCCCTTCCACTCCTGAATTTGTCTGGTGGAGGTAGCATTGCAAAATAAATCAGAAAGGCAGGATAAATTGTGCTCTATTTTTAATAAGCAGGTAATAAATAAGACTGATTGAGGCACTTAGGCTTTGAATGAGAAACATATTGTATGGGAGATGACTTGCTTAAAATGAGCACAGTTACTATTTGTTTTCTCTTAAAAGGGAGGCTTCCTCAAATGAAAATATAGAAATCTGATGTCATTTTTTGAAATGTTCACTTCAATTACATCTATTTATCTGAGAATAAAATCCTTACCATTTGGATATGTTAGAAATGAAATGTCATTTTTAGGAACAAACAAAATGTTTAGAGATAAAGTGGCTATGAATTACAGAAGCATAATAAATGAGAATTTTCTGTTGATAGTATTCCAATAAAATACTGTTAAATATTGACCTCTAAATGTTCTCTTTGGTATTGCTTTGAATCTGAGTTGCAAATACCCATTACAATTAATTGGAATGTTTTTAGAAATCTACAGAGATTTTGGAAAATTAAAAGAGAATGCTGTATCTATTGAAATATTCATGATTTGCTTTCTCATTTGGCAATAGCACATTGTAAAATGCATTTAAGCAGCTAATTTATAACTTCAAAATACTATATCCCTTCTTCTGATTTCCCTTTTATGTTTTGCTAAGAAGCAACTTTAAACCTGTGACAAGGTTGATGCTTTCTGTGGTTCTCATAGGTGTGCTCATAACCTTATATAACAAACACAGGGATCAAAGACTAAATGAAGACTGGAAAAAATGAAAGACAACAGAGATTTATGAAATAAATACATAGTTACATGCATGCAAAAACTTTTTGTCAGCCAAGCTTAAGTGATGGCACCAATTATCTAATGCAAACTATATACATTGATGCTTTATTTTTTTAGAGTAATCTTGTCAAAATTATGTATTGATCTTCTATGAAAATATTGTTCTTCACTTCTGTGTGTGCTACTTGTTTAATGTCATTAGCTTACTGATTTTATAAAAATAGGTTTAAAATACTTTACATTAACTGTTGGTCTCTATAAAGGTGATTAAATAGATTGATTGGTCAATTTTAAAATAAAATATAACATATAATCACCATGATATATTAATAAGAGGAAAGAAAAAATGTTTTATTTTATTATTCAATTCATCTTCCATAAAATTATTCCCCAATGGTTTTTCTAAGTTATTGGAAGGTGGTAAGGGAGGGTTCAATTGATAAAATAATAGATTAATAGTGGTTATAATACAATTATATAATGTCACAATGTATCTTTCAAAAAAGGGTATTTGAACTTTTCTATGTCATTCTTTAGAGTTATATGGTATGGGATTTTGGCAAAAAATGATGTTAAATTAAAAATATTTTTAATTCATACAATATATTTTTTCTCAAACTGGAAACTCTATTCTCCTAGCTAAGTGTTTCTTTTATAATTTATCAAATGTGAGATACAGTTAAGAACCACAGTTTTTATTCACAACTACTGAAATACATCATTAAACTTTTTAAAAAGGTAAGGCAATGATTGTTTTCCTTACTGGTAAATATGTGGATGCAATATATTTGGCATACATCAATTCCATCCACTATATCAAAGATTAATCTCTGCTTACATTGGTATCCCAAATACTTTATATATTTAACTCATGGTACTTTGATTTTATGTTATGGCTGACTCTCTCCCCAAAGAATAGGAGAAAGAGGACCTGTGGTAACCTTAATTTTAACATTTCAAATTCTTTTTATTGATAATTCTGAAATGTAAGCCTGCATTCTAATAGTACAAATGTATTATTCATAAGATGGACCTCTGATTTCCTGGATCCAGATTCTTTTTAATAGCCCAAGGAAATTCAATTAACCCAAACTTCATAATCTAATTATATTCATTATTTCAAATTAATTCTCACTTTTATAGTTTGTCCATTAAAACTTGCTAAATTCCTATCACTGAATATCTTCACAAATCCAAAGAAATATACTGTTTAAAATTATTTGTTTTCCACATGAATTTCAACTTCATACAACTCAATATTTTCCAATATGCTTTTGTTTGCTTATTGTCTCTCCTTTACTTTATTACCATTGATGGTGTTAGTTATCATTCTAAATCACATTTCAAATTGTCATACACCCCAACTTACCTATTAAAGTTTATTAACCTCTCTCTATTAATAAATTAATAATTGAATTAGGTAACACCTCTATATAAAATACAGATGTTTAAATGTTACATTCAGCATATTAGAGTTTGAAAGGAATACAGGGGCCAAGTCAGTCATCCTATGTAATAAAAATGTAATATGCAAATCGACCGAATGGCAGAACTACCAGTCAGCGGGGGGGTGGGGCCGGTGAGCAGGCAGTGCCAGGCCAGCCAAGGTGCATGCCAGCAAGCAGAAGGAGGGGATGGCAATGGGGGGCAGTGGTGGCTGTGAGGTGATTGGGGGGCGGGGCTGGCTGCTCAACAGCCCGTGCCATCCCCTGACTGGCCCACTGGTCGCCTCCCAGGGAATGGACCTAAGCCATCTACCAGACATCCTCTGAGGGCTCCTGGACTGTGAGAGGGCGCAGGCCAGGCTGAGGGACCTCCCCAAGTGCATGAATTTTTGTGCACGGGGCCTCTAGTCTCATATAAAAGAGGAAACAACACAAAGACAGTGAAAATTTGTAAAAAATACCTGAGTAGAGTAACAATTATTGATAGCAGAGTATATTAGGTCACAGGCTTTTAGGCATTTGTTCCAATATTCTCATGATGCAAACTACTATTTTTGGTACTATGGTCACTCATGCCATCTCTACTACACTTGCTAGTACTATTACCAACATTATAACTTAGAACTATTTTTTACACTTAAAATATTTTAATATATCATTGGTTTCTCAAAAGTGTTCCAGATCACCATTTATTAATCATTATTTATCAGGTAAATTTTCATTATAGTAAAATACAGGCAATTAAACTTAGAAACCAGATATCAAAAAATATTTAATCTGATATGGAAAGAGTTTTGATCAAGAAGTTCAGAAACACTGAAAGATCAATACATCATTAAAGCGGATCCTAAAGATATATAGTTCTTATTTTTTGATAGTTTAATATCATTTTTGATAGCTTAATATAATTTTCTTTAAAAAAATCACAAAAGTACTAAACACTTCATAATTTCTGTATGAATCTCTATCATTTTGTATATTCCAAATGTTTTACTCTATAAGTCTTTTTACTTTCCTTTTTCTGTTATAGCACTGTACTCTGTGGATATGACTATTTCCTTTTCCAGTTACCAATATGGTTGACATTTCCAAAGAGGAATCCAATATAATTTTATGAGACATTGTGTTTCAGTTGAAAGTACATGATTAGAAGTTAATAGAGCTGAAGCCTGATCTTACAAAGACCTTTATATTAATCCTAAACACCTTTGTGTCTCAATGTGATAATCTATAAATTTGAAACCTGTAACAGCTTTAACTCAAAGGGATGTATGTCTAAAGGGTAAGTTGAAGACAACAACAGCCACCACGCCTATTTATTAACCTCTACGAATCTGTGGCAGAGTTAAATGCTACACTTTCAAGAAAAGTCAGGACATACAGCTTCCCACCACCCAAAAGGAAAATCACATAAACAAGTCAAGACCTCATGAAATGGAGAACCAGGCACTGATATGGTAAAGAAAAGGAAAACTTTGAAGTCAGCAGGGGCTTTGCTATGAATAGCTTTTGCTATGAAAAACAAAAATATTTATTGAAGTTATAGTTTATCTTATGCCCTTCTCAGACTTAAGATATGAATCAATACAAAGTGCTATCTGCAGGAAATGAGGTCTTGAAAGACTTCATGAAGTCTTCTGCTATCTCATTGCTGTGTTTTCCATGTTACGATAAGAAAATGAAGAAACATAATAATATAAGGTTCAATAAAACAAATTTAAGATTTTCAATTATGAGCCAACCTACTTTGTATGCATTACAGAACAAAATAGGCTTACATTAGTTCAAAATTAAGCAGGGTTAAAAGATAATCTTTTTGTTGCTGTTGTTAATCCTCACCTAAGGATATTTTCCCACTGATTTTTAGAGTGAGTGGAGGAGGGGGAGAGACAGAGAGAGAGAGAGAGAAAGAGAGGGAAATATCCCCAACCAGAGCCAGGGATAAAGCCTGTACCTGAGGTACATGCCATGCCCTTGACCGGAATCGGACCCGGGACACTTCAGTCCATGGTCCAACACTCTATGCACTGAGCCAAACCAGTTAAGGCTTAAAAAGTACCAATTTTGAAAAGCAAATAGAATATAAGTGCTAGAAATGGGAAATGCCTTTGTGCGACTTTGAGGTAGAAAAGAAAATTTTGCAGCCTTTTTAAAAGTGACTGCCACAAATAAAATATCAGTTAAAAATATTCATTTTAACCTTACTGACATTTAAATGATTAAGGACAGTTCAAATGACATTCAGAGTAGTAAAGGAGAGACTGGTATTTAACAATTTAATATATATTCAGATGAGAATTATAATAGGAGAGAAATTTATAAAAGGGTATACCTAATAGCTCAAGAATCGTTGGTAGATTATTACCTACCAATGTGTGATTATAAAGGGACCAATAAAGTTCTTTAGGTGAGTTCTGATTACACTCTTTTACATTCAATACATTTTCTATGATGTCCAAGAAAGTTACCTATGCTAACCTTTTCAAAGTTAGAGAATTATGACTTACTTTGAACTTACTTTAACTTAACCAACTTTCTGGATAATTTGAGGGTTCTCTGTAACTTTTCAGTAAGTATGGATATGTCACCTACATAAGACCAGATGTCCTTTATCTTTTCTCTTTACATATGTCATAAAACAGGGTTTTGTTGTTGTTTATTTGCTTGTGTGTGTGTGTGTTGTGTGCCTCAGTGCTGCATATTAAAATTAAAATTACCAAGATGCAATATAGTGAAATGACCATGTTCTTTCTATTGTTTTTTTTTACATTGTCTCTTCTCTTTTTCTATCACCTAATATATTATAGGCCATTAAGTATGGAACAGGTTTGCTAAATCTTCAAACTCTAATCCTATTCTTCTACAGAATAAAGAATGTGAAAGCTGGAAATTTAAATTGCTTGGCTATTTTTAAATGTCTTGATCTAATTGATATTATGAAATATTCCATCCAACAACAACAGAGTACACATTCTTCTCAAGAATAAATAAAACATGCACCAAGATATGCCACACTTTTGGACCAAATAAATGCAATATATTTAAAATGATAGACATAAAATAAAATATCTTTGAGATTGTGTGGAATTTAAACTAGAAATAAATAAGGAAATGAAACAGGATAATCTCTATATATTTAGCATTTGAGCAGCTCACTTCTAAATAACACATAGGTCTAAAAAAGACCCTCGAGAAAAATTAAGAATGAATGAGGACAGAGTTCTTTTTCATGAACTGAAATACTCGCTATTATTAAGATGCCAATTTTTCCAAGTTTGATCTATAGTCAATGTAATTCTGATCTAAATCCCAGCAGATAATTTAGTCAATATTGACAAACTGATTTTAATGTTTGTATGAAAAGCCTGAAGATAAATAGCCAAGATGATACTAAAGAAGAACAAAGTTGAAGAAGTAACATTACATAATTTGAAAACTTATTATAAGGCTACAGTAATTAAGACAGTGTGATATAGGTAAAAAATAAAAAAAAGACATGTAGATCAACAAAACTGCCACTACACAACTCAAGGTTTAATATAAAGCTACAGTAAAGAAGACGGTGTAGTATTGTGAAAGAATATGTATATAGATAAATGGAACAGAAGAGACAGCCCAGAAATAGACACACACAATTATGACAACTGATTTTGGCAAAGAAGCAAAGGTAATTTTATGGAGAAACTGTACCCTTTTCAACAAAAGATGCTGAAGCAAATGCATATCTATAACAGAGGATGTGAAGATAACAACAAACCGCAACTTGGAGAAAACACTTGACAAACCCATTATCTGACAAAGAACTTGTATCCAAAATACACAAAGAAATCTTACAGCTCAACAGTAAAAAAAACAAGCAAACAATCCTTCGGAAACATGGGCAAAATATCTGAACAGACAGCCCATTAAGGAGCATTTACAATTGAAAACTCATTTATTATGAGGAAATGGCATATTAAAAAATATTACACTTACTAAAATGACTAAAACAACAACAGACAATGACTAAAACCACAAAACCTGACAAGCACATGCTGGTTTGTTTGAAACTCTCACTCCTGATAAGAATGTATAGCCACTTTGAAAGACAATTTGGCACTTTCTTACAAAACTAAATATAATCTCACTCTGAAATCCAAAAATCACATTCCTAGGCGTTTATTTATCCAACTACTTTGAAAATGTATGTCCACACTGAAACCTACATAACATTTTTATAGCAGCTTTATTTATAATTTCCTCATGATGTCCTTCAGTGAATAAATGGATAACTTAACTGTAGAAATCCATGTAATAAAATATCATTCAGCATTAGAAAATAAGCTATCAAGCCATAAAATGACAAAGAGAAACTTTAATGAATATTGCTAAGTAAAATTATTCAATATGAAAAGTCAACACACCATATTAACTCTGCACTTTAGTTCAGAATATATCAATATTAATTTATTGTAACAATAAATTAAAGGAGAAGAAGGAAGGGGAGAAGGAAGGAAAGGGAAGGGAAGGTCAAGAAAGGAAAGGAGACACAAGTCAAATTTCCACACAAAGTATACCTGAGTAATCCAGGGTTGCAAGGGTGGCACAAATTTAGTGGGTACAAAGATTGCAAACCAGAAACCATGGTAGAGTAAAAAGGAATGTGGAATAATATTCATTAAGGTTTCCAAATTTAAAAGTCATATACAGTTTTGATTCCAGGCTAGCCTGGAGGTTTAATTTTTATCTTTTTAGTATTAATTAGCAGTAGCTTTGAAAATACAACTATTGATTTTTCTGGCACATTCTAAAGCTCAGATAACTTGGAAAAAGATTTAAAAGGTGTGCACTTGCCTCTTATTTTTAGGAAGCTCACAGAATTTTTTTTTTGACAACTGCCAGAGTCTCTACTGTTTTGTTAAGCAAAATGATAGTTAATAACCTATGCCCGGATAGGGCTGACCTGGGCAGCTACATTGAATACATGTAAACTTTCTTCTTTATTTATTTTAATTGATGAATAAATTGAGGCCTGATATACATTTAGTGTGCTTTTCTCTTACATATTGTAGAACAAATAAAGCATAGACTTGACAAGATGACTTTTTTTTTTTTTTTTTTTTTGGCATACAGCCAAAATGAAATCACCAACCATCCTGAATTAGCCTCTCCTAAATTTCTTCTCCTTCAGGCTCATTCTTACCAATGGTTTTCTGAAAACTTAAAAATAGAGTAATCAAATATGAAAGAAGAGCAACCACCTTTTATGGCTAAGGAAACTAAGACACTGGGAGATTAAAATGATATTCTAGTTAGTAAAAAACAGATAGACAACAGTACAGGTTTACCTGTTCCCAGTATATTTGGCCACTAATGCCACTCAAATAAACCTCAGCAAAAATATCTTAATAATCCCAAATTGTATCATGATGAGTAAGAAAAAATATTCTGTATGTATGTTAATAATCTTATGAATGGAATTAAACAAAGTGTCACTGGATTTGTTTTTTTAACCTGTTTGCCATCATATTAAGCCTTGACAAATTGCATGGATTTCACTTCTTATTTCTATTTATGAGGAACTTGTAGACATTTGTGCAATTTAAACTTACAAATATTAAACTTACCACTCTGGAAGAATTGATCCATTAATGATAACAAAAAGTAAGACAACTATATATATTTTTTTCTGTGCCTCTTACTAGATTACTAGAAACACTATTCTCAGCAAAATTTTTCTACTATTTTTGAATTTGGAGCAATACAGTGGCCAATAACCTCCCATGTCCTTCTAACCAACAAAGCTTACAACAAATCAACAAATCAACTCTCTATCTAATAAAAGAGTAATATGCAAATTGACCATCACACCAAGACACACGATGGCCGCCCCCATGTGGTCAAAGATGGCAGTCCCTATGTGGACACAAGATGGCCGCCACAAGATGGCCTGCAGGGGAGGGCAGTTGTGGGAAGTTAGGGGTGACCAGGCCAGCAGAGGAGGGCAGTTGTGGGCAATCAGGCGAGCAGGGAGGGCAGTTAGGGGTGACTGGGTCAGCAGAGGAGGGCATTTGGGGGAGACCAGGCCTGCAGTGGAAGACAATTGGGGGGGGACCTAGGCCTGCAGGGGGGGCAGTTGGGGGAGACTAAGCCTGCAGGACAGGGCAGTTGTGGGTGATCAGGCCAGCAGAGGAGGGCAGTTGGGGGAGACTGGGCCTACAGGGGAGGGCAGTTGGGGGAGACCAGGCCAGTAGGGGAGGGCAGTCGGGGGGGACCAGGCCTGTAGGGGAGGGCAGTTGTGGGGGGAAAGGCCAGCAGAGGAGGGCAGTTGGGGAGGACCAGGCCTGCAGGGGGGAGCAGTTGGGGGGGACCAGGCCTGCAGGGGAGGGCAGTTGGAGGGACCAGGCCTGCAGGGAAGGACAGTTGGGAGCCAGCAGTCCTGGATTGTGAAAGAGATGTCCGACTGCCCGTTTAGGCTCGATCCCACTGGGATCGGGCCTAAACGGGTGGTGGGACAGGGGTCCCAGATTGGAGAGGGTGCAGGCTGGGCTGAGGGACACCCCCCTCCCCTGCTGTGTACAAATTTTGTGCACCGGGCCTCTAGTATGGAGTAATACAAAGGAAAAAAGTATCTGGTAGCCTACTTGTTTTATTTTTCTTTCCATTATTACTTGTGTTGTAGGCATAAGTCGAACAATAGATGCAATAGATGAGCTTTGCTCTCTGAAGATAAAGTTCCATAATAAATTACTGATTTAATAAGGCAGAAGACGTGAAGCATAATCAAAAGAGAAGATCTGCACATTGACCCTTATAATTACAGTGCAATTATAGTGGTGTTTTCTTGGAAATACTTAATCTATCAACATGTCAAGTTGCTGCACCAGAAGGCATATCATTAGTTTTCGATTCTTCTAAGTATTTCAAAGATACCCTGAAATTTGAAGCAACATGCCTTGGCAAGTTAAGTAAATGGCTACACATTAATGATAATATATTTTTATTTGGGGTAAAATACTAGTTAAAACAAAAGGAAAGTATGACCTTTTGCCCTAAGATATTTATTATTTCTCAAAAAATAAAAATATGCAAATTTTAAGATTTAAAATATGAAAATTTTAAGATTACCATGAGAAAAATGAATAGAAGCCCGGCCTGTGTGGCTTAGTGGTTAAGTGTTGGCCTATGAAGCAGGAGGTCACAATTCGATTCAAGGTCAGGGCACATACTGATTTGTGGGCTCCATCCCACAAAGGGGGAGTAAAGGAGGCAGCTGATCAATGATTCTCTTTCATCATTGATGTTGCTATCTCTCCCTCTCTCCTTCTCTCTGAAATCAATAAAACTATATTTAAAAAAAGAAAATGCATAGAAGTTAGAAGATGGCAAATGGATCTTGGGGCAAAATGAAAATTTGTGAAAAAGCCAATAGGATATCTAAGTCTTCTTCACCATATACAGAAGTGTGGATTTAATCTTTAATATTTGGAAATTACTGACTCATTGATAAAGTAGAGAAACATGGTCAAATTTGCCTTTGGTATTAGTAAAAATTTGACTTTGATATTACTATGAAAACTTCTGGCTTTTATTTTAGAACTAGTGGCCCAGTGCATGAATTCGTGCACATTGAAAGTGAATTAATTAGAAGAAATGTTTTAATATTGCTATTTGCCCTGCCCCCTGATCACCGTCCCCTCCCTCTGCCTGCTGGCACCTGCCTTGGCTGGCCTGGTGCCACCTTCTCACTAGCCCCGCCCCCCACCAACTGGTTCTTCCGCCGTTTGGTCAATTTGCATATTACCCTTTTATTATATAGGATGGAGCAAGATTGGTCATGAGAATTAATACAGAATGAAAGTGGAATTTTAATTGTTTAAGCTAGAGGATATACTTTATCCTATCACACTATTTAAACGTTAAAATGAAACAGGATGTCTCAAAAAAGTATTGTGTTTAGATCTTGAGCAAGTTACCTATCCTCTGGTCTTTTATTTTCTATACACAAAATAGTTTTAAAATTGAAATTCCTGTCTCTCACAGATGATGAGAGAATAAGGAGTCATATTTGTAAAATGCACATACTAAATATGCTACGTGTACCTATATCTAGTGTTGTTGCTGTTATTCTTGTTATTGATTATGCTGAAAAGGCCAGCATTTAGGGTTTAGAATCAGGTATAACGTTGCAAATATTTTTATAGCAGGAAAAGCTCTCTTACATTTGCCCTTGAATCATTTACATTTTTTTTTTTACTCTGAGTTCTCAGTTACCATATCATTTAGCATCTTTAGAATTTATTCAGTTTCCAAGTATTACGTTTTTAATGAACTTTGCTTAGAATAGTCACAGAATTTATACTAAGAGATATTTTCAAGGTGTCATAAACTCCAATTTTATCAACCTTATCTAAATCTCTTAAGTCTGACAAGTCAACGAAGTTAGAGGTAAAAGTCAAGCACACTTGTTCACAATTAGACTGTTAACAGTATGCAAATGCAATGGTCTCATTCATATTTAGAGCTTCATCAGTAGTAAAAATAGAATTTTCCATGTCCATTGAAGAGATTGTGATTTAATAGAGGAGAAGACTGTATAACTTGGCAAAACCTATTTTATAATGACAGTATTAGTGCTTTCTTGCCTATATTGAATTTTAATTTATTAAAATTAAAAGCAGTAAAAATCAGTAATCATTATAGCAATTTAATATAAAGCCCAAGATACACATTTTCATATAGCTGTACCTTCCAGAGATGCTTAACAAAGATTTAATTTCATAATAAAATATGCTTCTTTGTCCAAGAGATAAAGGTAAAAACTAGAAAGGATATGTGGTATACTTATGGTCAATTGCAAAGTACTACATTAAAATCAAATATTTAGCTCTTGCATATTAAGCTCCCTGGATAGTGCTAATTGATCTTTAAGATAAATCCAAAAACTATTTGAAGGTTTTACTTTAAAATTCATAAGAGGACATTAGTAATGTGCTATTGCTTTCAAATTTCACTGGTCATAAATCCTAGATGGAAAATATGCTCTAGAATAAAAGTTTCATCTTAATCTTCCTTGTTTTATATAAAAATAGAAGATAATCTTTCAAGCTTAAGGCTGACAAAGGAGAAAAATCGGAGGATTGTTTTAGAAATAGTTCAACATGATATGTTAGTGCAAGCCAAAAATTTACTACTGCCATATTAAAGCCCTCTTCTAGGAGGGTTCTAATAGGATGACAAGAACATTTTTCAGTCAAAAGAGCTTTGAGCAGTACTCTTGCTTGTCTACTTTCTGTGAAGGAAATTGTCCTGAAATAAGGATATAGAGGGTGCCATTGGAACCAGAGGTCAACCGAGTCCCACGTTCGTGCAACCTATCACCACCCAGCCAAAAAGCAAAGACAGTGATTGGATTACAAGTGAGCATTTAATAATATCAGATGCTGGAAATCTGAGAAAGTAATGGATGACAAATCCTACCATCCATCTTCCTCTCAAGCTTGTTAGTGGAGAGCATACATAGTGAATCAGAGAAAAGGAATGTGGATAAACAGTACAAGGGGTTTCTGGTGATTTGCAGTCCTGGGATTTGAGTCCCTTTGGGGGTCTTGGATCTTGGTGAATGTATCATTATGGCTCCCCAGAACAGGATGGTCAGCGTTCTGAAACTGGTCAAGTGGTAATCGAGTGTGCGTCATCTTGATGTTTCTGAAACCTGATCTAATCACCCTCAGCATTCTTAGTGGGGAAGGGTGGAAGTTCAAGGCTGAGCTAAAAATTTCTTTGTTCTTGTCTGGTTGACTGAGAACTGCAACAAATACTAGCTAGAACAAAAGGTTAAACGAATACAGTTGATTAATCAATTACATATTCTGTTAATAAAAAGGGAAGTTAAGGTAGGAAAAAGGAACAAAAGAGGGGAAAAACAAAAATCATTTTTTTATTCAATCCTCATACCCCTATCACCATGGCAAGTTGATCAAGGGCCTAGAAGTGTGGAATTAGGAAAATTAGAGACTAAAAGGCCTGGAAAAGAGGTGTGTAAATGGACTCATGTGAGTGTGTTTTCTGTGTACAACTCTGTTTCATGCCATTACTCATGAGAGAGGATCTACTGTAGAGAAGGCACTAAGAAATTGGGCAGACAGGGTGAGTTAAGCAATGGAGGTCTGAGAAATTCTGCTCTCAGCCACCCTAATGGAGTCAAGAGCAAAGCAGCCATGGTGCCAACAATCGAGGTCAAAGTTGGGACCAAAAGTATGCTCTTTCTTTCTGAAGTTGATATAGCTTCTGCCTCTGATGAATGTCTAATCCTCCAGCAATCGAGACCAAAGCTGAGCCCTTATTATAATACCGTGGTGGATGGAAACCATATAGCCACTTGATGTCGAGTTGAATGCATTGGAACTCTTCTGCTCTGGGGAGGAAAATCATTTATCTTTACTAGGATTGACAGGAATCACAGACCTGTATTTACCTTACCTGCTCAGGGAGCTTCAGGCAGCATCACTATCAGATTATTTTAGAATGCCTGATTTATAAGCATGGAATTTGATATCTAACATTTTGTAAAAAGGAGGTATGACATTCAGAACCATTGGTCCTATTCTATCCCCCACTCTTAAAACAGTCAGCCTCATAAACATTGGGATCAAGTAAGATGCCAGCAAGAGACTGACTGTCATTTGTGGATTCTGTCCCTCAAAATGTGGAAACAATGGTCAATGTCAATTGCTAAGTTCTAAACAGCTAGAAAGATGTTTCTAGAAATTGAGGGGTAGAAGTAGAATTGGCCTCTTTTACCATCATTCCTGTGACTCACAGATTTTGTGTCTCCTGGGCCCACAGCTTCAGAATATTTTGGTTTAGAGATCCTATTTCCTGGGTTGTGGTACCTTAACCAGAGCACAAATAAAGGATTCTGATGAACTTGAAACTATGACTGCCACTTATTCTCATGACAATGATCATCAATCAAAGGGAATTTATACAATTTGGGGTAATTAAACGAATTATCATAAATATTTAGATTAGATATATTGGGGAAGTAGAATAAGTCTGAAACTTGGAAGATTCACTAAGCATTCTCTTATTGATTCTATATCTGGTGATAAGAGAAAATTTTGAATTGTGACTGATAAAGGACATGGGAAGTCAAGGGTTTACACTCCTTAGAAATGAAAGTTTGGGCCATCTCACCAGACAAGCTGAAATACCAACCGAGAGTGTGAGAAATAGAGAATGGGTGGTGGAGAATGGAGATGAAGAAAACAATTGTATTCCCAGAATCAACTGTGAAGAAAAAGCTTGTTCTTCACAGTCTCATTGATATTGCTTTGTAAGAAATCAGAACCAACCATCACCTGGGATAGTCAGGGCATAGTGGATTCAATGTAGAATGTATGAAGTTCTGAATATGGCAAAGGAAGCACAGTATCAAATGTTGTGTTTTGTTTTGTTTGTTTGTTTGTTTTTGCCTCATTTTATGTCTCTATTTTCTGCTGCAACTGTGGTGAACAACAGTGCAGGTCACAGGCCTACCTTAAGTCTGTGCTGCTAGTCCCTCCCCATTCCTATCCCGAGGAATTTCTATATTCCTGAGCACTATAGAACTGTAAATATAAGGCAAAGGGAGAGATTTAAGGAGGTTCTTTTTACTGACTTTAACATTCACTATGTAAGTGTAATAGAGGCTTAAAGAAATTGCATAGTGAATTTGAAGGGAGTGGTAAAAATTTAAACAGAATTATGAAGCTGTCCTGAGGCCCCAGCTGAGGTTAGCAATCATGAATCAATAATGGTCTCAATTAGTAGTGTTAACCACTTACTTCTAACAAGACTTGGCAGGAACTATTAGCTCATTGACAAATTCACTTACTTATTGACTCACTTATTTTCTAAAATATTTATTAAGAGCAACAATGTCAGGTGATAATGAATTCCTGCTTTATAAAGAAAACAGCTGTGTAATGTGGTTGGTCAATTGGTATATATAACTTGAAAGCAGTGTGGTCAGCTAAGGAAATTAAATACATATATGTAATTCTACATTAAAATATAGAAACATATGACTATACAGGGTGGGTCAAAAGTAGGTTTGTACAGCTCATTGTATGGAAAACAATACAATAATTAACAAATAATAATATGAGGATAAACTCTGTTTCATGTACTCACAATTATAAATCTACTTTTGCCTTGCCCTATAATGAATATAAATCAATATATGTTTCATAAAACATATGATTATAATAAAATGTCAGAGAAATTCAGAGAGGTTAAAAATTATAAATGGAAAGTTCCTCTAAAAGTAAATGTAAACGCTTTATTTATTTTACATTTTCAACATATCTTTTTTATCTTTCAGATGGCTATGATCTGTTGATTTTTCTTATATTTTAGCTCTTTCCTGCCAGTTGTTTTTCCATTTTGAATTTGCTCTTATCTTTTAAAACAGAAAATAAATTGGTTTTTACCTACATTCTTCTTTTAGATATCAAACAGTAATGCATTGTAGGAAAAAATAAAGAAATATTTACTGGGAGCAAGACACCAAAATACAGCATTTGTATATGCCAGTAAATATGACCCTGTACATTCACCTTTTGAACTAAACGGTATCTAAATTTTTATAGATAAAAAAGAAATGATCCTGCTGGTGTGGCTCAGGAGTTGAGCGTCAACCTATGAACTAGGAGGTCACAGTTTAATTTCTGGTCAGGACACAGCTCGGGTTGTAGGCTCCATCCCCAGTTTGGGGTATGTGGGATTCTCTCTCATCATTGATGTTTCTCTCTCTCTCTCTCTCTCTCTCTCTCTCTCTCTCTCTCTCTCTCTCTCTCTTGTCTCTATCCCTTCCTCTCTGAAATCAATAAAAATCTATTAAAAATAAAAAATGAAATGAACAAAAATTAAAGGCACCATAAGACCAATATATTTACACACACTGCTAAATTTCAAAAATGTATTCACAATATAAATCATAAGAGGAAATAAAAACACTCAGCATAATCTGTGGCAAAATTGTAAGTGACAATATCATTTAAAAAATACAGAAGTGGATGAGGGCAAAGGATGAAATATGAATTAAAGATACAGACTCCACTGTTTCTTTATGCACCTATGCTATGTAATCTTTATAAATTAAGTAAATTATATTTTAACATCCTACTTATTGTATCTATCAAATAAGGGAAATAGTATTATCATTCTAGAAGGACTGTTTGTTTTAAGAACTATTCAAGTAAGAACCTTAGTCCTGTCATGTGCTTTGACTCCACTCTGGCTGACAGTACCATAGAGTGCCATTTCTATTCTCCATAGAGTGCCATTTGGAAGCTGAAGAAGAACATTATTTTTGATTTTTAAAAATTGGGTACTGATCAGGTGCTCTGTGAAACAAAACAGGACTAAATTATTAAAAACTACATAATGCTTTAGAGACCCCAGAATACTAATAACTCCACTCCATGTGTTTAGAATTCAGTGTGAAACTCAAAAACCAAAAGGGACCAGCTGTATAAAAACATGGATGTATAAGTAATAAACCATATTAAAAAATCAGAGTAGAAACGGTGCCTTAGGAAGGGTGGAAACGATTAGAACATGCTGTAGGAATGGGTCCTCACAGAGGATAAATGTATTATAGATCTAAATAAGGATGCAGTAATTTTTAATACTTAGGTTGATTAGTGGAAGAGAGACAAACAGTCGTGACACTGCATTTCCAGTTACATTTATGGCTCTGGGAAGAAGAATCTGTGAGCATCAAGAAGGCAAATTGGAGACAGTAAGTAAAATTTCTTTCTTTCTTTTTTTTTTGCCTTGGGTGTAGTTAATTTAAACATGTCTTTGTCCCTACCAATTAGCAGACCCAATATAGGACTATAATAAAATCAATCAATACTAAAGAGCTTATTTCTGAAATTGTGGAAAGTATTGGCAGATTGGCAGTTACAAAATAGTCATGGGGATATAAAGTACAGCACAGGGGATGTAGTGAATAATACTGAATACTATGTATGGTGCCAGGTGGGTAGTAGAAATATCAGGGGGAACACCATGTAAACTATATGATTGTCTAACCGCTATGCTATACGCCTGAAACTAATACAATATAACACTGAATATAAACTGTAATTAAAAAAAAATACTGGCAGATAAGAGATGTCATATTACTAGGGAAATTAATAGAATCTTAGTGAAGCGAGTGAGGGTGGTTCCATATAGCCATTCACCATGGCTATTTAGACATTAATTGCTACATGGCTTTCTTAGTAAGAAAGCTCAATGTTGATCTTGGAACCCTATGTACAGAATCATGTTGTATGAGTAGGGAGGGCATAGAAAACATGTTGCACGTAGTGAGTATGACACAATTACCCAATAGAGAATGAAAGATGTTATCTAGTCTCTACTTTCAAATTCATTCTTTTAGAGAGAAATATCTACTCCTGAAAATAATGTTGCTCTACAGTTTATTGACTAGATATTGTTTGATGTGCTACAGTCAACATGCTCCATATATTTAAGAACCCAGTCCATTAAATAGGACATGATTATTTTTTTATAGTCTGAGAATTACTGTCTGCTGGTGATGACTAGTGACTTAATAAGCAGCTGAAATCCAACAGTGTGTGAAATGATGTTATTTATAAAGTATTGAAAATATTCTTGAAATTCTTCAATATAAATGCTTCCATATAAACATAAAATATTATTTTTTTCTGGAGAGTTTTACCTTTGTACACAAAGATAAAATATTTTATTACAGAATGTTTTCGTCTAATACATAACGGGGGAAATTTCGGAGTTCAAGCATGAGAGTCTATTAGTTCAGTAAATGTTTCTATAAAACTCAAATAGACCATCATTTTGTGTATATTATTTCCTCTGAAATTACAATGTAATTTTCCTTTCTTTTATTCCGTTACCGACAAAAATGGTAGAAGAAGTGTGATAAAGGATGTTGAATTCACACAACACTTCGCTCTCCCACATTTTTTTAAGATAGGGAAGGGGAATTTATTCATGGAAGAAAAGACATCAGTGAACCCTCTACCTGACCGAGTGTGTTTGACGTTAGCACTGTGGAATGGAACATGCCAGCCTCTCCACAGCAGGTGACAACAAACAGCACCGTGGATCCATTCAAGCAGTGTTTCCAGAATCCAGGGGGACCGGCAGGGGAGACGGCCCTCCTCGCACAGCCACCTGTTTTGATGGTTTCAAGTATATTAGTTATATATAAGCATCTTTTAGCATACGTCCATGCTTGATTAATTTGAGCACAGGAAATACTTTATAATTAATTATTTGCTAAACATAGACATCTGTCCTTTGGGTCTTAACTGAGAAACACTTGCTAACCGTTCCCCCTCTTATTTTATGAGTAGTCTTTTAATTTATTAGCAAGTTAGGTGGGACACCTTAACTCTATTACTTTTTTGTTGACATTAGCTAAATTATTTTATACTCCTACCCATCTTTCTTTCAGTTCGTTCCTAAGTAAAATGAGGATCTTACACACGAAAATGAGTGGCTTTCATGTTTTGTCAGTCACAGATCCACACAGAGATAAGTCAAGGGCTGCTGTGAGTTAATGATAAAGAGCTTCAGGACCTAGTGGTCCTTCTTTAAACTGTGACTGTATTTACTCTTTTGGCATCCACTTTCGTGGCTTTGAATAGTGTATATCTGTACAAACCTAATACATGGATATTTCTAGCTCTCACTTTTGTGTCATTCATATGTCAAGATTCATACCCCAGATTCATATATCTAGTTGTCTATTCACTTTAATGGCAGACAAGACCTCTCAAACTCTGTATGTCTAAAACCAGTCTTGATCCCCACCCACATCTACTTCATTTCAATGTTTCTTAATAAGCTTCCTTATTTTGGTATTTTTAGTTGATCAAGCCAAGAATTTCAGAGTTATCTTAACTCCTCTGCTTTTCTTATCCCCCACAAATAATTCATCATAAACCTTCTTGTCTGCTTTTGAAAAATATTCATAATCTGTCTACTGGGTAATTGCCTGGTATGATTCCCCAATGTGGATGACTTGCATTACTTTGATAGCTTTTATAGTGTAAGTCCTGAAGTTGGGTTTTCTTTTACTTATAATGCAAGTGCCTGACAGAACTTTGATTGCCTGCCCAGGCACCCACTTCAATGATGGCTATCTAGAATACACCTGTGGCCAGCCGCAGGCTAGGTAAAGAGCCAGGCAGTACTGGCTCCCCACCATACACCCCTTGTTCCTAGTCTCCTTTGTTTTTGAGATCTTGGTTGGTTTCCATAATTGAACACTTGGATGATAATTTGTTTCCTTTTCCCATGCTTTAAATTCTGGCGCTTATGCTTCAAATTCACCAATAAAGAATGAACCCACAAACTCTAGGTCCCCCATCCTTGACCCCAACAAAAGCAGAACCCCAGGCCTGTGGCTCTCCTTTTCTTTACCCACAAACTTGCTGTGTGCTTTTCAGGAACTGTGAGTAATAAACATTTTAAAATTATTATTGCTGAGGGTGTCTTTCAATCATAAGAATTACAAGGTCAGGTTAAGCCATAGCATTTGTTATCTATAAGCTTATACTGGTGAAGAACAATTTCTTACTAAATTTCTTTGCTGCAGTCTACTTTCAATACTCAGCCAATTTGATGCTTTGTCTAAATCAGATAGTGTCAACCCAGTGCTTGAGCCCTTCTAATGACTCCCCCTTTACATTCACTATAAAAGCTGATATCATACCATGTACGAACAGGCTCTACATAAGTTCTCTGTCCTTGATTCCCACTACTCACCTCATGAATCTCTCTCTTCTAGACACACTGACCTCCTTGCTTGCAGGTCCTAGAGGCCTTTCCTGTGAAGAAAAGGGACACCAGACATCCACTAGGTTAACTCACTTTGTCTCCTTTATGACAGTGTTCACTACCCTACTTCTCAATGAAGTAACACACCTGTTTACATGTGCAAAACCTCAAGCATCATTATCTCTCACACCTTTGTTTCCATGCCCCTAATTTACATGACACTACCTCTATAGTAAACAAATTTCTTAATTACATGCCTACTGTTTCACATTTGTCTCATTCTCCTGAAATATAAGCTCTATAAAGCCAGGTGTTATAACTTTCTTAATAGCTGTATTACAAGTGCTTAGATATATATGTAGTTCATAAATGTCTGGCAAGTCAAGAAGAAATGGATAAAGAGGGGCACCTTCTATCAGAAAGTTGATTCTGTGTCTCTTTCATCACCAAGTGTTATTGATAAAACTGCAGTGTATATTGTGTCATTGACAAAATTCCTGGTTAGACCTTAATGTCTTTATTTGGGGGCATGAAGCTTTCCATTTCATGGTTACAAATTGGATTTGGAAGGCAACTAATTCAACATTTGCTTCCAGTATGAACAAATAACTCTGATGAAATCAATGTCTCACAGATAAAACTAAATGTTGAAACATAACAACCAAAAACATCAGCAACAACAAAATAGGCAGAATACTAGTACATGGAGAGTCAACAAACAGAGGAAAAGGAGTCAACATTTGGAAGGAGTGGATGTCATCAGATGTGTTTCCTTTTTCTGTATATTTAATCCTGAAGGATTTTCGTGATATTGATAATGGGGGAGTTTGAAGTCCTAGTGTGTCTAAGTGACAGATTAAACCTTAAAATCTTGTGCTTAAAAGAACTCAAGTCAATCACATGGGTTGGAAAATAAGGTGAAAATTGCCAGGAATGAACTTTGCCTAAATGCCTGACTAACCCCTAACCCAGGAATAAATAAGACAGATTTCAAGCAGCCTGGCTAAAGTAAAAATTACTGATTTGAAATTTGGCTTATCAGACACTTAAGGCAGTTTTAACTGTGGATATTAGCCAAATAAACTGCATGCCATTTGAAAAGGATGATTTTCAGGGGAATATTACAGAGTCCATATATTATTCAACATATCACTCAAAATGTCTGGGAATACATTACAAAGTGATTTAACATACAAACAAAACAAAAACAAAATAGACTTTTTCTAAGAGAAAAAAATAATCAACAGAAAATTATCCAAGATAACAATCATATCAGAATTAGCAAACAAAAAATTAAACTATTATAACTATGCTTAAGACACTGATACAAATATATTCAAATTAACAAAAAGGAAAATTTCAGCAGGAAAATATAAACTTTAAAAAAAGAACCAAATAAATTTTCTAAAAATGCAAAGCACATTATCTGAAATAAAAATTCAGTAAATGGGCTTAGCAGAATGGAGATGACAAAGGAAAATTTGGTGAATTTGAAGGTAAATGAATATAAATCATGTAATTTGAAGAACAGATTTTTTTAGATAAAAAACAATGATAGACTCTGGAACCACAATGTGTTTAAATAAGTGAATGGATAAATAAACTGTGGTACATCATGACAATGGAATATTATTCAGTGATAAAAAGAAGTAAGCTATCAAGCCATGGAAAGGCTTAGAGAAAACTTACATGCATATTAATAAGTGGAAGAAGCCAATATGAAAAGGCTACATAATACATGATTTCAACATAAGGCATTCCAAAAAAGGTAAGACTGTGGAGACAATTTTTTTAAAAACAGCGGTTGCAGGGGAGAAATGAGGGAAAGATAAATAGGCAGTACACAGGATTTTTAAGGCAAAGGAAATACTTTTGTATATTGTAATGACTAATGTATGTGATTATGCTCTGTCCAAACCCATATCATGTAAGGCACCAGGAGTGAACCCTAAGGTTAACTTTGTACTTTGGTTGATTATGATATGTCAATGTAGGTTCATTCTTGGTTAAAAATAAAAAGTGCCATTTTGGTGCGTGATATTGATAATGGGGGAGGCAATACATGTGTGAAGGCAAGGAATATATGGGAAAACTCTTAATTTTGTTTTAACCCTAAATTTTCTTTTAAAAATAAACTCAAAAAAGAAATGAAGGATGAAAATTTCTAATAGGAGGGCTGACCAACTTTGATTTGCAAAACAGTAGTGATTCAGTATACACTACAAGGCAGAGAAGTGAGACAAGTTTTCTGCTGAGTATAAACCTCAGTTTTAAGGGGGATAAAATCTATTCCATTTATTTAATACAGTTGGTTAGCATTGAAATTAGGAAATCTCTTCTGATAATACTATATATCATTTTCTTTAAGTTTTAATTTATAATGCTATTTTAAGGTGTGTTTTTTTTGTTTGTTTTGTGTGTGTGTGTGTGTGTGTGTGTGTTGAAGGAATTCATAAAGCATGGGTAGTTTTGTTTTTGTTTTTTCCCTTTAATTTTTTTCTTTATGGATTAAGGTATTACATATGTGTCCTTCTTCCTCTATTCTCCCCCTCACCTTCCACTCATACCCTCACCCACCCTGGTGTCCGTGTCCATTGGTTAGGCTTATATGCATGCATACAAGTCCTTTGGTTGGTCTCTTCCCCTTATGTCTACCCTCCCCTACCTTCCTCTGAGGTTTGATGGTTTGATTGATGCTTCTCTGTCTCTGGATCTGTTTTTGTTCATCAGTTTATGTTGTTCATTATATTTCACAAATAAGTGAGCTCATGTGATATTTATCTTTCTCTTTGTATTTTTGTCCTTAGAGTATTTTAGGCAGTAGATGGGATGGTAATAATAGGAGAAATTGGAAGACATCAACATAATCACCAGCAGTAACTTTCATATGTAACTCCTCTATGAAACTATGGGGAATTTTAAAATTTCTAATTATTAGTAGGTAGAAATAGTCATAAAAAACAAAATGTGCTACAACTACGTATATTTTCTTTTTAAAAGGATAGTGACAAGAAGATATGTTTAAGAAGTAGAATGTGAAAATTAGATACTATATTTTCATTGTGATGAGTTCTATATACATGAATGGTTCAATTTCAAGGGTTTATCTTTAAAAATATTTCTATTTAAAACATGTCCAAAATATAATCTTTCCTTACCACTTCTTTGTATAGAAAAGAAAAAATATATAACAGCTATTATTTTCTTTAGAAGACAACAAAAAATTACTTTGGATGCCTTTCATCAAAAGCAGATATGAGATATGCCTGGATTCTGATGTTTGCATTTTGACAGCATACTCCAGGGACATTACATTTTATGATATAAATATAGTATTGATAATTTGTATTTTCAATTACATTACAGGATTTATAATAGCAGCTTTATTCTTTACATCTGTAAGCTTGTTCTTTTCAGGGGTGTGGAAAGTTGAATTTATGGCAACTGTGTGCACTACTTTAATCCTCACCCGAGGATATTTTTCCATTGGTTTTTAGAGAGGTTGGAAGAGAGAGGGAAAGACAGAGAGAAAGATCGATGTGAGAGAAACACACACATTGATTGGTTGCCTCCTGTACGCACCCCAACCAGGGCCTGGGACGGGGAGGAGCCTGCAACTGAGTTATGTGCCCTTGATTGGAATCGAACCCAGGACCCTTCGGTCCGCAGGCCGAGGCTCTATCCACTGAGCCAAACCAGCTAGAGCTGTGTGCACTACTTTAGAGGAAAACATTGAAGGGGAGAAGCAGAATTTGAGTAATTGTGACAGCAATCTTCCTATTTGAAAAGAGTTCAGTGTTTCTCTTTTGATAATAAGTCAGTACAGACAGCAAACCTTACTATATTCAGCAAATAGAGTAATCTTGCTAAAGAGCATAGTAGAGTTTGTGCTAAATCTTATTTTTAGAAAAGGTTATCTACACTTTTTATGCTGATAGTGTTTTAAAACGATAAACTTTATTCTATCAGTGTCCATACTATTAGAAGGGAAATAAAGCATAAAAAACGCAATTCAGTACTTAGCACAGAGGATGAAAACTGCTGGCCTTGTGAGTGTACTTTGCTGATATGTTATTTCAGAGGCGTTGTATTGCTGCCCCAAAAGAATCTGTTCTACTTAGTGAGCATTCTGTCTTGCAGGTAAAAGCAGTGCCAGCATTCACATAAATGACAGGGTTGTGGGTATTCCATTCTAAACACCAAATCAGGGCTCAAAGCCCAAAAGATATATTTTGCCTGTTAGGGATGTTTGTAATTTTTTTCAAAGAGTGCAAAGCTTTAGGTGATTGTTTTCTTAGACATATAGCAAAAATATAAATAGCTCAATGACATATAACAATTTTAAATGACATGTAAAAATGTTAAATCAAGGATAAATGAACGTTTCTGTCCTAGGAATAAGTAAGAAGTATAGTTGTTATGACAACAGAGGATCATCAAAAAATTAATGGCATACTTGCTCCGGGTAAACAGGTATTAGTATACCTAGGAATAATAGTGAATATTAAGAGAATGTACATTTTTTAATATAGGGATTTGTTAGTCTTTTTTTCTCACTTTACGGCTATGAGACGTTGCTTCCTTAATAACTGTCACAATCTTGGGAAATTGGTCTGCAGGGTCATCTCAAATTTCTAAGTTGACTGAAGAAGCATCTTATGAAGCAATAAACCCACTGGCACAGCCATTCTGAGCAAAAACTTTGCCACATAAAATTCCTGTCCTACCTCTTCCTTCAAAATATAATGCAACTCATACTTTCAATGCTTTCAGGTTTCTCATTTTAGTACTGCTATTTCCAATCCCCCTCCCACATTTAATACCACCTCTAGCATATATTTATTTCTTTGTATATTGTCAAATTCTTGAATCTGAGGTAATGTACTTTCACAAATAATTTGAATATATGACAACTGTGCACACTACTTTAGAGGAAAACATTAAAGAGATTTAGGAAAGGAAACTTTTATTTTTTCTCATTCTATTTTCAAAATGGACAGGGAAGACTTCTATGATAAACAGAATAGTAGGAGACAGAAATATTCTTATCTTGCATGATTCACAAAAGTAAAATGATAAACAACTGGAAAAGTCCATTTTCAGTTAATATAAGAGAAAAAAATATTTCATCAATTAAAAAAGAAAAGTTTACAAGTTTCCCAAAGCAGCCTCAGAGTGAGGCACTATAGAAAGTCATGTAGAGTTAATGTGCTTAGAGAACAAATTAGGACCACAATGGCAGAAGATAGTAGAAAATGCTGGCAAAAAAAAGTATTTATTAATTTCAACACATAGATGACAATATAGAGCTTACAGAGCTGACCAGAAGAAGGAATTGAAAACCTGTCTAGTCTAATACAGTCTGAAGAAATGGAATCTATTGTTAAAAATTTTGCCAACTAAAACCCTAGCCTCAGGTTTCCCACAGACAAATTCTTCTAAAATTTCAGGAGGAAATAAAAGATTTGCCATATATTTGCTGGATAATTAAAAGGAGGGATTTTTAACTCCTTTTATGAGGTAGCCATTATGAAAAGAACATCCTGATTCCTAGATTAAAGAGTTAAAAATTGAATGGCCTGGTGAACTATGCCCTTTAAGACTGTCTTTAACTTCACCAGCAAATAATAAATAACCCAAACCTAGCTCTGATTACCCCAAATTTAATTGAGAATTAATCATTCTATTTTTATTTGTTTCTTACTGACAAATTTTCTTCCATCATTTACCATCGAAACTTAGCAAACTGGGATTTGCCAAATATCAGAAAACATAATGCCCAATTAGGTTTATCATTGTCACTGGATATTTTTAAACTTGGCATCTTGTCAGGGTCTATACTATGAATAAATAATGCCAAAGGAAAATGATGTGAAATAGAGAATGCAAAAAGGTAGATTCAGCTAACAGTGTGATGAAATTAGTTTATTTTCCGTTCATGTGTCTCGCTAGTATAAAGCAACAGCAGGTATGGGGAAATTAAAAAATGATAGATACTTGAGATGAAGATTAGAGATAATGAGAGTATCAAATGCAAGGTATTACATTAGTAAACATATCTAAAAATAGCAAGCACGAATTGCTTACACGGGGAACAAGCCCTAGCGTGCTGACTGGAATATAGGGTAGGATTCCTTCCTACTCCTCTCCGTAGATATTTAAATGCTTTGCAGAAAATGTTGGAGCCTCAGTCCTCTAATTGAGATTGCCCACTGCTAGTTACAAATTACAAACAATTTTGATAAGTTTAATTTGTATGGATATGTGTATGAAATATACATGCACTGGACATTTAAATGAATTTCAAAAAATAAACAAACCTAAGTGACTGAACCCAGATTATGTAGGGCTGATTATCTAAGAAGCAACTCTCATTTTCCCTTAACACCTGCTCCACAAGTTAACTGCCATTTTGACTTTTGGCACCATAGATTACTTTGCCTATTTTTGAAAATTGTCAAACACAAAGCATTTTGTACCTGACTTCATTTGTTCAATATTATGTTTGTGAAGTACATTCAAGTTTGTTACCGTAGTTTTGCTTCAGTGGTTTTCCTTGCTTTGAGCTTGAAGGGGCATGTGGCATGCAGAAGGCTAGAGGCAGGGAGAGGAGGAGGGCAAGGGATGTAAATAAAGGCCATGAATGTGGAGGGAAGACTCAGCAATCCCTTGACTGAGCTCAGATCAAAGCGGAGATAAAACCATGTAAGTCTCGGGGGATGCCAGGCGCTGATCTTAGTGCCCATTCCTCTAATCACTTTAATTTACTTTTTAAGTAATCTAAAAATATAGATGGAACTTCAGGGGGAAAGATCATGTTACTTAGTTGACTGATACTAAGTCTGCTGCTTTTGTGGACTACAGGCTCAGTGAAAAAAAAAAAAGAAAATGTAAAAAGATTACATTCTTGCATACTTGTTTCTTAATATAGCTTATAATTATGAATATCATACATCACCTTCCAAATGGGAACAGTATCCATATTTACATACATTCATCACTGAGAATTGTACTCTTTAATTCTTTAAAAGCTATGTATTATAAATGTAAGACACATCTGCCCTGAGGAAACTCAGTGAGGAGAGATAGGAGAAAATAAAGCAAAGAGATAAAGAAAAATAGGTGGAAATGTAAACTGGTATAGCCACTATGGAAAACAGGATGGAGGTTTCTCAAAAAAATTAAGAGGAGAGTTTCCATATGGCCTCTTATGAGTATCTAGCTGAAAAATTTGGAAACATTTATTCACAAAAATATGTGCACCCTTCTGTTCATTGCAACATTATTCACGGTCACCAAGACATGGAAACAATGGAAGTGTCCTTCGAATGATGATTGGATAAAGAAGATGTGGTACATATATACAATGGAACACTGCTGTAAGAAAATATGAAATACTACCATTTACAACAACATGGATGGACCTTGAGACTATCATGCTAAGTGAAATAGTCAGAAAAAGTTAAGAACCATACGATTTTACTCATATATGGGATATAAAACTGAAACTAACAAATGAACAAAAAAGTAAAACAAGCAAACAAACAAAAGCTCATAGACACAGACAATAGTATGATGATTACCAGAGGGATTGGGGGTAGTAAAGAATAAAGGGGGCCAAATATCTGGTGATGGTAGATAAATTGATTTTGGGTGGTGGGCACACAATGAAATATGCAGATCACAGGCTCTACAGCAGCGGTTCTCAACCTGGGGGTCGCGACCCACAGGTTGAGAACCGCTAGCAGGGTCACCTAAGACCATCGGAAAGCACAGATATTTACATTACGATTCATAACAGTAGCAAAATTACAGTTATGAAGTAGCAACGAAAATAATTTTATGGTTGGGGGTCACCACAACATGAGGAACTGTATTAAAGGGTCGCGGCGTTAGGAAGGTTGAGAACCACTGCTCTACAGCTCCAAGGGGGAAAGGGAGAGGGACGAATTTTAGTGTGTTGGCAACAGAAGTTACAGAAAAGGCAGGAATATGGGAGTTTTATCACAGTATCATAGACCTACGAATAAAGGTCAGATGACAAGGACTTGTCATCCTATATAATAAAAGTGTAATATGCAAATAGACCGAATAGCAGAATGAACAGTCAGCAGGGTGGGGGGGAGGGGGGGCTGGCGAGCAGGCGGCGCCAAGCCAGCCAAGTCGTGTGCCAGCAGGCAGAGGGAGGGAATGGCAAGGGGGTGTGTGGCAGCAGTAACCAGCAGTGGCAGAGGGGCAATTTGGGGGCCTGGCCGATCTAAGCCATTAGTAGGACATCCCCTGAGGACTCCTGGACTGTGAGAGGGTGCAGGCCGGGCTGTGAGACCCCCCTCCCCCGTGCACGAATTTTTGTGCACCGGCCCTCTAGTTCAGAAGGAAAAGCAAATAATGTATTGAATTGAGGAGTAAGGTTCTTTGTTGATTTTTTAAGATTAAGCATGTCATGCTATGTCTTTATTTAGGAAAGACATTAGCCATACAATAAAGTTCCAATATAGCAACATATAGTCACTAAATTTGGGGAACACATGATAGTGCAAATTCATATTTGCTCATTCTAAGAAACTCAAGAAATAAAAAAAAAACACATAACTATCATCTTTATTTCAAAATGAGTACTTTTTTACTTACTATAAGAATCTATGATCAGATTTTTTAATGTCCTGAAGATGTTTTTATCATTTTTAGAAATAAAAAAACACATAGGTTTTGAATTCAGAATAATGAAGCTGAAAAAGGAAATCAGAGAAAGAACACATAAATTTGAGAGCATTTCAGTCAGATATTATGAAATTTGGCAAAAGTTGTTAATATGACATGTATCAGAACACTGTTATAAATTATTTGGACTAAGAACAGAAAATCCAAAATTGCTAACAAGGACCTTTTTTAAAAAGTCCATAATTATAACAACAATTTGACAACTGTCATTTGGTATTATTTATATGAAAGCATTTGAAATGATAATGTCTGCCAAATGGTGCAACTGAAGAGGTGGAAAGGAATATAAAAAAACAAACAAACTCTGAGGCTAAATAAAGTAAAGGAAAAAGATAATTCTTATATTTTCTTTTACAGTATTTATTATCAGTAATAGAGGTCTGGTGCACAGATTTGTGCACCGGTGGGGTCCCTCAGCCTGGCCTGCACCCTCTCGCAATCCAGGACCCCTCAGGGGATGTAGTAGTGTGCGAAGTGGCAGGCAGCCGGGGAGGAGCCATGCTACTCCACTCATCCAGGCCCCGCTGCACCTGCCATCGCTGCTCAGTAAACTCACTGACCACCAGGGGGAAGCCCCTGCATTGAGCGCCTGCCCCCTGGTGGTCAGTGTTCATCATAGCAACCGGTCAACCCGTCGTTCAGTCGCTCGGTCGCTTTGGCTTTTATATATATGGATATGCCATTTAAAAAAGAAGACTAAGAGTTTATAAATATTTAGGAAATCAGTCTACCTATATTAGCTTATGATATTTTGAATCATTTAATTTAAAAGTACTATTTCTAGCCCTGGCTGGTGTTGCTCAGTTGGTTGGGCAGTGTTCCATGTACTCAAAGGTCGCTGTTTCAATTCCTGGTCAGGGCAGGCAGATGCCCAGGTTGTGGGGCACCATCCCCTGTCAGGGTGTCTGAGGGAGGCAGCCAATAGATGCATCTCTCTTCCCCTCTCCCTTCCTCTCTCTCAAATCAATAAAAATAAATTTAAATAACATATTTAAAAATACTATTTCTAGGTTGCAGAATTTATCTCTTAACTTTATTTTTTTTCATTATTAGATTAAAAAACAGTAATGTGCACACTACAAAATTTGATAGAAGCTTCTAATTAATAACTTATATAGTGGCCTTTGTCCTCCACATTGAGCAGTCAGTAAAATGAAGCACAGCTTTCAGGTTACATCAGTGTTTGCTGATTATAATTTCTGGAACTTACTGTTGACAATAACAAATTATATTACTAGATTACTATTTGCTGTAAATACCTTAAGAATACAAAAAATATTAGCAATGTTTGGTTTAAATATTGATAACTATATTTAAAAATTTTAAAAAAAGAACACCAAGAGATAGCAAGGCTGGTATTTAAAGTGAGTACTTCATTATCAAACCCATGATGATTTAATGGTATTTTAGAGTAAGTTGGTTATTCTTATTTCTTGTCAATGGCCAATTATGTTCCTCACTACTCTTTGTTGTCAGTTATGCCTAAACAGACATACATATACTCCAATTATCAGATTTTAGGAGTTTTTGCATTAATTTCAGGTGAAATGAAATATATATATATATATATATATATATATATATATATATATATATATATATACATACATACACACACACACACACACACAAACACACACACACTTTACCGGAAGAGTTTAAATAACTATGTTGTAAATCTTGGGACACCTATAGAACTTGTATAAAATTACCCCAGGACATTAAGAACATTTTGAAAATTACATAAATTAGAAATTCTCCAATGTTCATTAAGTCTCCATTAGATAATGTGCTGTTTCACACTATAGAAAATGAAAAACATTTGATATAATCTAACTGTATTCCTTGTTTTTAAGTTTATATCTAACAAAACTGAACACTATGATTATTTTTAAACTAGAAGCCCAGTGCATGATTTAATCATGCACGTGTAAGCTGTCTGTCCGCTGGTCGGCAGCTCCAAAGTCCCTGGGCCCCTAGGGCGAGGCGGGGCGGGGGCGTGGTCCTCCTGTGGCCAGAGCCCAGGCCGGGGTCTTGCCTTTGCCTCCCGCCCAGGAAGGTTGGGGCCACCGCCACGTGCTCCTGCGGCCCAACTGCCGCCAGACTCCTCCCCGGGGAGCCGCGCCGCCTGCCCACCCCCCGCCGCCTCCAAACCTCCAAAACGCCGGCTCACTGCCCCAGAGGCCTGTCTGTGCCGCAGCACAGCCATGGCACAGACGCAATCACCACCCCAGCCACCCCGAGTCCCGTCCCCTGTGTCTCCCGCTGGCCCAATCGTGGGCGTAGCGGAGTGATGGTAATTTAAATATTACCTTTTTATTATGTAAGATAATATTAACTAGAAACAAAACTTAGATTCACTCATTTTAAAAGTGAAAATGCCAAACAACACATCAATTTAATAATTTCTTTTTTACCATGTAAAAAAAAAACACGATAGCAATATAGAGAACTATGAAGTAAGTAAAATATAATAATCTGGAATGATTCATCTTTCCTATGTATGTCCTTAACACAAAGTTGTGCTGAAGTTTAATTGAAGTTGACAAATGCTCGCCTCTGACAAAAGCATTCCTTTTACTTATTATAATGGTAATGAATTAAAAGTTTCATTTATGAATAAAAGCACCAGCATGTCTAGATAAAGGAAGGATTATTAAAATCATCTTTCCTTAGTACTTGGTCTTGTAACCATTCAATCAGTGTAATTTTTAGTTATTAAGTAGCTTCATTGTAAAATAATAACCACTTTTTAAAATCCTTTGTATTATCTGAAATGCAATTTTAGAGAGAAAAGGATAGATAATGGCTAAATTTTTGAAGACAAACCTTATCTTCTGTTCCCAAAATAGTTTGGAAAACTGGAATAAAGTAGGTTTTATAAAGTAATTTAACTATTTGAGATATTTAGTACAGAGTACACACAAGGAATCTGAACTACTTTCAAAACTAACTTAGAACTTAGACTTTATATAGTAAGCACATAATTAAAAATAATTATTTGTGTTAGACAAAGTAAACTCATTATAAATATTATTTTCAATAGTCTTTTAGGGAATGTTTAATATTCCTTGAGAAAATGAAAATATTTTCTACCACAAAAGATCAACCTTCAGTTGGTTCTTAAATGACCATATCATAAATATTTTTAAATGACACAGCAAATGTGTCCCTGAACTTTGATCAGAGTAGCTCTGGGGTCAGTTTACAACCATATCCTATCTAATAAAGAGGGAATATGCTAATTGACCCTCACACTGTTGCAAAGATGGCAGCACCCACAGCCAATAAGGAGGAAGTATGCTAATTGACTGTCCTTCCCTTAAAGATGGCAGCACCCATAGCCAATAAGGAGGGAATATGCTAATTGACTGTCACGCCCTCAAAGATGGCAGCACCCACAGCCACAAGATGGTGGTGCCCAGTCCCCTCAGCCCCACCGGGGCAGCAGGTGGGTCCGACTGCTCCGCATGCCTGCCTCTGGAGTCCTCCAGTCCCCTCAGCCCCCGGCCACCCAGGGCTGGTCTGAGGTGCAGGCAAGCCTCGGATGGCAGCTGCCCAGCCGCCCAGGGCCGCCCGAGACTCAGGTAACCAGGGCCAGCCGAGGCTTGCGCTGCCAGCAGTGGCAGCAGCAGAGGTGTGATGGGGCGTCGCCTTCCCCTGATGGCCAGGTTGCCTCCTGCCCCTGAGGGCTCCTGGACTGTGAGAGGCAGGCCGGGCTGAGGGACACCCCCCTCCAGTGCATGAATTTTCATGCACCAGGCCTCTAGTTAATAAAATAAGTGGGAGAAAAACTTATAGGAAATTTTTTCTTTCATTTTAAAACACTTTTAGAATGCAGTTTTACCATCATAACACACATATATATTTATAAAAAATGTAAAGAGTTAAATATGACTAAATTGAATAGCAACTTTATCATTTCTCAAACGTGCCCGAACTGAAGGGTAAACAAAGTAAGGCACACTATGGAATGGAATGCTGCTTGAACAACCATAAGGGACAAGCTGTTGATACCTGCAACAATGTGGATGAATCTGAAAAGCATGTGTTTAAGTGTAAGATTCATGTTGTGTGATTTCATTTGGATGACACTCTGGGAAAGGCAAAGTTAGGAAGAAAAACAGATTAGTGACTGCCAAGTGTTGAGGGGGTAAGAGTAGAGTCATTGATAGCAAGATAGTATAGGGCAGTGGTCGGCAAACTCATTAGTCAACAGAGCCAAATATCAACAGTACAACGATTGAAATTTCTTTTGAGAGTCAATTTTTTAAAACTTAAACTTCTTCTAACACCACTTCTTCAAAATAGACTCGCCCAGGCCATGGTATTTTGTGGAAGAGCCACACTCAAGGGGCCAAAGAGCCACATGTGGCTCGCGAGCCGCAGTTTGCCGACCACTGGTATAGGGGAATTCAGGGTAAACCCCGTGTTCTGTAAAAAACTATGCCCATGGCTCTGTGACTCTATGCAGCTGTTAAAACGGACAAGAATGTGCCACAAACAACTGTTTTACTCTATCATAATTCTTTTTAATTTGCTAGCATATGGGGGAGAGATAGAGTGTAAACTGTGACAAGTGAATCTATTTTTCAGTGAATCAGATACTAAATTGAGTACTCTGGGAAAGAAAGAAGCTGGCCTGTGTAACTTGAGAAAACAATATTTTGAATGGATACTGTGAAGCTTAAGGCAAAACAAACAAACAGATGAACAACAAAAAAAAAAACCTGAACAAAAACGTTGTACTCCAGTTGGTAAATTTGTTTCAGACAGGGATGTGGTTTAGGAATTTTGAAACTACTTTATTAGCAAAATAGGGTAGAAAATATAGACAAGGAGAGAGTTTTCTCACTGTAGGAGAAAGAAGTTAAGGAAAAGAAAGAAAGCTGGAATGAACACTGGATAGAGGTGTTAGTAGAGACTCAGGCATAGATTATTAAAATATATGTACTGACATAGAAATAAATATTAGTAAATTTGAGTATGCATGTATGAATGAGCATATATATTCCTTAGATCTATCCACTATCAGGCAAGAAGTGGTGACACTCCAATAGCAATGAGCATACTAGTTCTCAAATCTCAGTTTCTAAATACCATCCTATCTAATAAAAGAGTAATATGCAAATTAACCATCACTCCACAACAAAAATGGTGGTGCCCATAGCCACAAGATGGCGGCACCCAGTCCTCTCAGACCCACCGGAGTCCCCAAGTCTCAGGGAGGGCAGCTGCTGAGAGCCGGCAGCTTGAGCAGCCTGGCAGAATGCTGCCCAGAGGCCCTCCTGACCCTCTATAAAAAACAAAAACAAATTCACTCCCCACGGAGTGATCCCACACACACACCTGCAGCCTCGGGTCTTAGCCTTGGAGGCGCCCGTACCCCCACAGAGTGATCCCCTCCCAGCAGCAGCCTTGGGTCTTAGCCTTGGAAGCGGCCACACCCCCATGGAGTGATCCTCCCCCCACACACACACACACCTATAGCCTCAGGGTCTCAGCCTCAGAAGCGCCTGTGACCTGGGCCAGTGATCCTGCCCCACTGGCAGCCTAGGGGAGTCCATCTTGGAACTTCCCTTGCCCCCAGCCAAGTGATTGGAGATGGGGGGGGGGGCGGTATCTGGGTGACGCTGCCCAGCAAACCTCTCCCATTGGGTAGAAACTTCTGACCAGGTTAGGGAGGTAAATGGGATTTGTTTAAAATCTTTACAAACCGCAAAGGAAATGTCTGAGGTAGGGTTTCACATCAGAAGTAACTTACAACTAATTTCTGAAGGCAAACGGCGACAATGAAGTTACATTACTGGAGAGTACCCCGAGGTCCGGAGGTTGGCTCTGCAGCGGTGGTGGTGGGTGCTCCCCACCCTGGTTCCTCAGCACCTTGGGTAGGGCTTGAGCCCACCCAGGAAGGCCTTTTCCCCTACAGTTTTCACCAAGGCAGGGAGGTTTTGTAGACATGAATAAGAAGTGCCCACACACAAGTCTTGAAGATGCCGGGGCCGGAAGAAATGACAAACAAACCGGGAAAAGAGCAAAACCAGAAACACCACCAATCCCATCATAGATCATCTTTTTCTTTAGATGATGGTGTGTTTCCCTCTTCTTCGTCTTCTGGAAGCAAGACAGATTCAAGTACTGATGATTCTACCAACCGAAAAGTTAAGAGAAAGAGAGGACAGAAAAGAAATAAAAGGAGAAAATAAAGAAAGGACAAAAGATGAAACATCAAGAAAAAGAAAGAGAAGGAAAAAAAGAAGAAATAACCACATGATATCATCTTTCCAAGGTCTCATGAAATTCCTGTTTAAGGAGTTTATTTTATGACACTTTTAGTTTGGGTTTACGTTTTTACTGATTTGTCAAGACCACGGCAGGTACACTGTCCAATATGGTTTTTTTTTTAAATATAATTTATTGATTTTTTCCAGAGAGGAAGGGAAAGGAATAGAGAGCTAGAAACATCTATGAGAGAGATATATCTATCAGCTGCCTCCCACTCACTCCCCACTGGGTATGTGCCTGCAACCAAGGTACATGCCCTTGCCTGGAATCAAACCTGGGACCCTTGAATCTGCAGCCCTACACTCCATCCACTGAGCCAAACCAGTTAGGTCTGTACAATATGTTAAAGAAAAAGCCCTATCTAATAAAGAGGGAATATGCAGGGGAGGGCATTTGGGGACGATCGGGCCGGCAGGGGAGCAGTTAGGTGTCGATCAGACTGGCAGGGGAGTGCTTAGGGGGTGATCAGGCTGGGAGGCAGAAGTGGTTAGGGGCAATCAGGCAGGCAGGTGAGCATTTGGGAGCCAGCAGTCCCGGATTGTGAAAGGGATGTCCTACTGCCTGTTTAGGCCCGATCCCACAGGCAGTCGGACATCCCCCGAGGGGTCCCAGATTGGAGAGGGTGCAGGTTGGGCTGAGGGACACCCCCCAGTGCACAAATTTTGTGTACTGGGCCTCTAGTGCTGCAATAAAAGGGTTCTAGAACTAGAGCAAGAAAAGTATAAAATGGGCCTGGAAACTCTTGTGCTAGAAAGTGAGAAAGTGGTAAAAAAAAAAAAAAGGAAGGGGGATGGGTAAGTTGGTGAAATCACACTGAAAGGGCACAGGCATTAAATGTCAATCATATCTCCATAAAGGTGAGGGGGAAAAGAGTTCCCAATATTAAGTTGGAGCAGCTTGAGCAACAAAATAAGTAACAATAGTTTTGGATTACAATCTCAAAATAAAATAAATGTCCATGAATCCATACCAATTTAAAAAAATACTGAAGGAAGAAATAAATAGGGGATATATAATAACTTCTCCTATCATGCCAATGTATTTCATTGGTTAAATGTAGAACAAATGAAGGATATGGAAAATCACCATTAGAACCATAGCACTGGATGTGAAATGCGTGGGAGAAATTTTAAGCAGAAACAGGTTTTTTGCATTGACTCGAAGTATGTCTCTCAAAATATTTGGTAATTACAAAGGGAAAAACAATTGGAGAACCATGGGAGACACCCCTTTTAGTCATGTGGTCACAGTTAATATGGCCAGGAATGAATGTTGGTATTATACCCTCTAGTATGGAATATTGAGAAGGGTATATAACCTCTCTGTTATTCTTGCCTATAATGCATAACCTCATTCTAATACTGAAAAAAAATTGAAATGCAGGTTGAGATACAGTCTACAAAATATCTCACCAGTTATCTTCAAAAGTCAAGAAAATGAAAAAGAAGTAAGACAGTCATAGGTTAGAGTTAGCCAAGAGGAATTGACAACAAAGTGTATAATGGAATACTGAATTGAGTCCTGTAAAAGAAAAAGCACCTTTGTGGACAAACTGTTAAAATCTAAATAACTTCTGTGATTTAATTAATATTAGTGTTCCAAAGTTTATTATTTGGTTAAAATACGTATCCTACTGTTATATAAAATGCTAACCTAAGGGAAAACTCGATGAAGGGCATATAGGAAATCTCTACACTTCTTTGTAACTTATGTAAATTTAAAAGTAGATCAAAATAAAATGTTTAAACATGCTATTAATTCACATGAATGCACTTGTTTTTGTCTGACATATTATAATTTAAAGAAAATATTTTGGATTTTACTTTTTATTTATGCTTTGCCATTTCTGAACAACATTTTTAAAAGGTCTAGAATAAATTGGAATAGGAAATGTTCCCCTTTCCATTGTAGTTATAGTCTTTGTCAAAATAACATATTACTGTGGTTCCACTTTCCTCTCTCATTGATAATGTTGTCATGAAAAGAGAACACCTGAACTCTAACGTGTCAAATTCCCCAAATGCTTCATATTTGAAAGATTAAACATTAAGGATTGTGCTTCTTTGACCTTCTCAGTATTCAAGATGCTGTTGGATGACATTTGCATTCCAGTTGATTACCTTCTACAAAGCCTGACATTTTTAAAGGGGTAGGAAATAAAAAAAGTATCTTGGATATTAATTGCAGCTGTTGCCAAATTATGTTATGCAATCTCTGGTTTTTCTATAATTTTGGCAGATCTGGAGCTTTAACAACATGACTATAAATATTAAAATACTTAGTAAATAGTTTTATCAAGCACTTAGTGTTAATATTTGGATCTCAGATATACCACAGATATATATATACCTCTATTCCTACATACATTTAACGTAATTTAGTCATTACAGGTTATTAAAGTACTAGTAGCCCTGCGCACGAATCCATGCGCCAGTAGCTTGCTGCCACCCTCCTGTAGCTCCCCCCATCCCTCCCTCATAGCTTGCTACCCTGCCCCCTCCTGCACCTCTCAGCCACCCGCTTGTAGCTTGCTGCCCCACCCTCCTGCTAATCCGTGATTTGGTCGTTATACTTCATGGCATAACGACCATTTGCATATTACATCTTTATTATATAGGATTGTTGTAGCCTGGATACCATCTGCAGTGTATGCCAGAATGTTTGGTGTCAAAATAGGTGCTTAGTCAAAGACTTTGTATTTTACCAACTCTTCATACATTTCTTAGAAAAAGTACACTTGCAAATACTGACAAACAATATTTATAACAAGCTCAGTTGAGATGGATCATAGTTAGAGAAAAATTTGAAGTGCCTAGGGCTCATTTTGTATCACACTGGATTCCAGAATCAATCCCAGTGAGATGCAAACTGAAATCCATTTTTTAAAAATTTAGACTATTTTTAGAGCAGTTTTAGGCTTATAAAAAAACTGAGGAGAGAGCACAGCAATTTCCTACATACATCTTGCCCCAACATTTGCAGCCTCCCCCATTACCAATATTCTCCACCAGAGTGGTCCCATTTGTTACCAAGGATAACTTACATCCACACCTCATAATCACCCAAAGTCCATAGTTTATATGACAGTTCACTCTTGTACATCCTATGGATTTAGACAAATATATACCTACTAGAGGCCTGATGCACAAAATTCGTGCAAGAGTAGGCCTTCCTTCCCCTGGCTTCTCTCTGGCGCCCGGGATCTGGGCTTCCCTTGCAGTCCCAGCTTCCTCCAGAAGGTCATCTGGTCTAATTAGCATATTGCACTTTTATTATTATAGATATTATAGATGTACCCATCATTATGGTACCATACAGAGTATTTTTACTGTCCTAAAAATTCTTTGTGCTCTGCCTATTCATCCTTTCCTCTACCCAACCATGGGCAATCACTGATTTTTTAAAAAAATTTTTGCACAGTTTTTCCTTTTCCAGATTCTCATATAGTTGGAATCATGTAAGTTTTGTTTCACTTAGTGATATGCATTTAAGTTTCCTCTATGTCTTTTTATGGCTTGATAGCTCATATCTTTATAGTACTTAAAAATATTGTTTGGAATAATAATATCCATTCACCTACTGGATGGCATCTTTATTACTACCACATTTCAGCAATTATGAGGAGATGCTGTAAATATTCATGTGTAAGTTCTTGTGTGGACATACATTTCAGCTCCTTTGAAGTTCATATAAAGGAGCACTATTACTGGATCTTATGGTCAGAGTATGTTTAATTTTGTAAAAAATATCCTCTTCCTTATCTTATCTGAACTATTAGCAGTATTTCAAACAGTGTATCACTCCTTTAAAATTGAAGTACTTCCTTCACTTGATTCTAAGACACCACATGCTTTTCTTTATGGTCTTCCCTTTAATTGTAGAGTGTTCTAGGGCTTCATACTCAGACATCTTCTCCATCTAAACTCTCTCTCTGGTTTTATTCTCCAGACCCTGGCTTTATATGCTGATATCCAGAATCATGTTGAACAAACTCCTTGAAAAAGCCATTTGGAAGTTTATTAAGCATCTCTAATATATATTCCAAGCTGGACACCTTTACTTCCTCCTATATTATGCTTCACTTGAGATCCTCCTCATTGTCAGAATGTCAACTCCACCTACTAGTAACTAAAGCTAACAACTTTGGCATCATTCTCATCAACTCCTTTTCTCACTCGCCCATCCAATCCCCTATCAAATGACATGGTTTTGCTTTTAAAATATATGTAGATTTCAAAGTTTCTCATCACCTCCACTGCTACAATTCAGGTTTAAGGCACTTGAATATTCCACCTGATTATTGCTATACCTCTTAGGTAGTTATTCTGTCCTGACATTGGTCCATCTTCCTTCTATTGTCAAAAGAGTAGCAGCCAGGATGATCTTGTAAAATACAGATCAGATCAGGCCTAACTTCTGTGCAAAACTCTGTTTCTTTCCATCTCACTCAGGGGAAACCCATTATCCTTACAACCACCATCAAAGCCCCAGAAGGTGAGCTCTCTGTCCTGATCATTACTATCCTCACTCACATGCTGTCCACCCCAGCAATTCTGCCTTCCTGTGGTTCTCTTGACACCCCACATCCTGCCACAAGTAGCACTTCTGCCCTTGCTGTTCCCTCCAATTGCTGCATGATTTTCTCCTTTACTTCCATCTTGTCTTTTTGTAGATACCATCTCTTAGGTAAGTGGTTCTATAAAAGTTATGTTAATATTGTGCACCCTTACCCTGGCACTCCTCATCCTTAACTTTACTTCTCTTCATGGCAATTATCACTTTCTGATGTACTAGACTATTTAGTTATTTTTGTCTGTCTCTTTTGAAAATGTATGTGGTTGTTTTCGTTATCTGTCTGCTGTATGTTCACACATAGTCAGTTCTTAGCACATTGTAAGTGCTCAGTATTTATCTTTCTAATAAATAAATATTCTGATATTTGAGGAATAACATCTGATTTTTTTAAAATTTTTTTTAAATATGTTCTATTGATTTTTAGAGAGTGAGGAAGGGAGAGGGCTAGAAAGATGGAAACATTGATGAGAGAGGAACATCATCCATCGGCTGTCTGCTGCATGCCCCACATTGGGGATCGAGCCAGCAACCTGGGAATTGAACTGTGATCTCTTGGATCCTGGGTTGATGCTCAACCACTGTGCAACACCATCTGCTCTGATTTTTTAAAAAAAATGTAAAGAGTTTGTTTTTGTTTGTCTTCTTTGAAGTAATTTTTCCTTCTGATGTAAATCTGAGTTTTGCTTAATACTTTTACAAAGTTTGTCATAACTCTTCATTAATAATGATTAATTCTGTTGAATAAGATTCTGGGTTGGGGAGAGGAGGGGAGACTCACAGTCAGCAGTGGGAGTGTAAGAACACTGCTGTGTTCCCAGAGGGAACATCTCATCTATTTTCAGCAGTTGTTCTTTTATGGTAAATAGATCGCCAAAATGATGTTTGAATGGTTCAAATTAATGTCCTATTGTTCATGGGTTATCTTTCTAAAACCAGTTTCCATTTCAACTCTTTCCTCTATCATACATAATATTTAGGCCATTACTGGCCTAAAATAATTCATATACAAACTTTAGGTTACTGAAATTAAGAACATATCTATAACATTGTTTCTTCAACACTATACACCTGTTTTTCAGTAATTTGAAATTCTACCTACATTTTCCTCTTATTCTACACAGTGACAATGTTTAGAGGAGGACTGAAAGCATAGCAGTGGTCTCACTAAGGAAGGAAACAATTTTGTCCCTAATTTTCATTTGACAATATCTGAAAACATTTTTGGTTGCCATTGTGTGCATTACTGTCATTTATTTAGTTGAAGACAGAAATGCCACATATCTTTTAGTACATGAGAAGGCTTTCCATAAAAAATAATTTCTGGTCCAAAATGTCAGTAGTGCCAAGGTTGAAAAACAGTCTACAATCAGCATCTAAAAAAAATGAAAACCTTCAAAAATAATTTTAGTAATCATTCATTTAAAATGTATGCCATTCAATAATTTAAAAAGAATTCACTGAGCTAAAAAGTATCTATATATATAAAAGCTTAAGAGACCATTAGGACTGGTTGACTGGTCACTATGATGTGCACTGACCACCAGGGGGCAGATACTCAATGCAAGAGCTGCCCCCCGGTGGTCAAATCACTCCCACAGCCAACCTCTCGAGGTCCTTCCCCCAAGCCGGCCAGCCTGATCATCCCTATCATGACTGGGGGAGATGTCCCTGATCAGTCCCAATCACCGGCCAGGCAGAGGGACCCCACCTGTGCACAAATTCATGCACCGGGCCTCTAGTCTATCTATAATAGTACAGCGTTCCAAGTCAAATACTTTGTAAAGAAAAGTACAGATTTCTAGTACAGACTGTAATAGAAAAGTTCATTAAAAATCATGTTGTTTTTAGAATAAATTCTATTTTGGTTTAGAGTCATTTCATACAGTTAGAAAGAACTGTTTAAAAACAATGGATTATAATTGCTCAAATATATTCATTTTATTATAAAGTATCTTCAGTTGAACATTGTGCTATTTAAAATATTTTTTAGACCTAGACATCCAAATTCCAAAAATATTAACTTGGAGCAAGTCAGATACTGAGCATCTATTTAACTGATTTACAATGTTCTCTTTCATGCACAACCAGCTACAATTATCTTGTTACAGATTTTTGAAAAGTGTTTGTCAAGATCCATAACTTAGATATAATGTTGAATTCATCCATTTATGAAACATTAAATTAAAAAAATACATTTATCTATTCCCTTTCAATCACTTTCTATATTTTTCTCTCTTGCAGCAATTTAATCATATTTCTTTTGTAATTTTCAGGGAACTCAGGTAAACAGAACAGAATAAATCACAATTATTGACAATTTTCTAGCCCATCTATGAAGGATATCTGAACATATCCAATTCTGAGTATTGTTTTCTTTTTCTGTTCCTTGTTGTGATTTTAGAGGACAAGTCAATAATTAGAAATTGTTATTTTCTTGCCACTAGTGTGACCTAAGTTACCCTTGCTATAATTTGAGAGACAATATAAAGTTCACATTCTTCTCTCTCTGACTTAAAAATCTATTGAAAGAGAGAAAAGTGAAAATATCAGGATGAAAATGCCAGCTTATTTTCTGATAAAACTTAAGTTAGGATTGTAGTATTTTTTTTGCCAGCAAGTAACCTTGCTAATGCAACTCTCACAATATTGTAGGCCCTCCCCACAAGTCAGAGCTTATGCTCTGTACCTAATGTTAATATTCATAATTTATATACATTTAACTTAGTTTGTGAAATTCCTGTACACACATAACATTAGCAAATATGCCTTGCAAAAATCCTTCCACTCCCACTGATTTTTTTTTTTTTATATGGTAAGTAGTAACTGTGCATGCCTTTGGATGGTTTATGATAATAAAATTTTCTAAGTAAATATAATAAAAACTTGCAAGGTCATCCGTTTCATGCTTTGAGTATATTAAGATAATTAGAAGTTCAGTTTTATACTAGAAAAGTATCTAATTTAGGAGATAGCCATGGACCTGAACCTTTAAAAATAGATACAACAGAAAATGTGTTAAATGATATGATAAAGTTATAAATAAAATGTGGAATCTACACATGGAAAGAAGAGGATAAGTCCATTTGCAGAGATTCAGTGAAAAGGTAGGCAATGAACAGATTTTGGCTCAGCCAGTACCAGGCTCAGATGGAGAGAGATGGCCCATCGACTGTCTAGTTGAGAGTAAAAATAAGCAGTTTCTGGGGCCTGCACATGCTGTGTCTGTGCGGGAAACCTTTACTCATTGGTGGGTAGGAGGGAAGGTATCTAACTTTCTAGCTGTGTTTCAGACTAGTTCTTCTCACTCTCTCCAGCTTCACCAATTTAGATGTGTTCCTTGCAAATTCCATATTGTTTTGCCTCTTCAAGATTTTGTCATTGGTTTTTCTCTCTGCTTGTTTGTAAATATTTTGATTTTTTTAGAAATTTATTTAGTACCATTCCTATTCTTGGAAATATCACAACAGAGGATAAGTTTTTGTATGACACTATTATAACTAATGTTTTATGTATTAAAAAATCCATTTCATGTAACATTTTATTTAACCTTCACAACACTTCGTGAAGTAGACAATTATTTTCTGTGCATTTTGAAATATACAACTGAGATTCAAAATTAAAGTAAAGCACTTTGTGAGGTAACTCATACATTGCATGGATCAGTTTTAAACTCTAAATCTTCAGTAGGGGAAAAAAAAAAGTCCATTAAAATAAAACTCTATCAGAACAGTGGCCTTTGGCCAACATGTTAGTTCCTTAATCTCCTGCTGTTATTAACTCACCAAAAAAATTTAAATAGAAAGTCAAGTTTGTTTTTTTTTTTAATACAATATGTGAGCACCTTTGTGTGATTGAGAGAAAAGTATGGATGCGAGCCAAATGAATTATAAATGTATTATTCTGAAAGTTAGAAAGCATCTTACTACATGCTTTTAAGATTGGCATGCTAAAACGAATATTACCTATTTACAATCTTATAATTTCATATGACAAGGCAATATTTATGTGCTCAATGCCAAGAACAGAACATATTTTATGAGAGAAGGATTTTTACTATTTTAAACCCAGAAATATCAATATACCTAATTTGTTCATAATTTTCATTCTATAAGTGTTATTATTTAATATACATATATTATTAAACATAGCATACAGCAACTCAAATTTAAAGTGTTATAATTATCATCACTAGATGATGTTCTTTATTTAAAGTCAACCTTCTTTTCTAACCACCAATATCCATCCACCATATCCATTATAGATTTTGCATGTGAAAAACAAAAATTAAGTTAATTTTTAATATTACATAAATGCAAGAAAATATTACATACTTTGTTCATCAATCATACCCTTAATGTTTAGTTGACTTAAATAGGTATTTTATATTCGGTGCTTAAAATTACTTTTGAAAGCTGTTCATTTGTAAATTAATATATAAGTAAACAATGGCATGAAAACCAAGTCTACTGAGCATTAATTTACATTGAGTTTTGTCTGTCTGAGATGGGTGGGGCCCTGGGATGAAAGACATAGTTCAAAACTCTTTAGGCAAAAATTGGCCTGTCACCTTTAAAATGGGTGACTGATGTGGATAGAGAGAAAACATTCAGGGTGAAATTGAAATCAAGAACCAGGCCAGCAGTTCAATAAAGGCATCAGTCTTGCAGGTCTGTCCATAAAATATGGAACCCAGTTATGCGATAGGATACAAACTGGAGGTTCAAGAAAAGTTGGAAAGATTTCAGTACAGAAGGTAGAAGGCAGATCCTAGAGCAACTCAGGGACTCAAGGAAATTTTCAAGAACCTTGTAATGTATCAGTATGAGGGAGGAGCGTTGTTAAGATACTAGTAAACACACATGAAATATTTGCTTATATGGTTCAGTAGTGGTAGGTTTAGAAGGTAGAAGTTTTTGGGTGAAGACCAGTCCTATAATAGGGTTGCAAGCACCTTTAAAATCTAGTTAATAATATGATTTACATTTTAATAAATGATGTTAAATCAATTTCTGTTAAAAAAGTAAAAATTATCTGCTAAATTTTTAATAATGTTAAAGAATTATTCATTCATTTAAGAAATATTGGTTCTATATCTACTATGTGTCAGGCACTGTACAATGTCTGCTTTTCATAGACCCTAGATGGGAATCAGGGTGGGAGATAATTCCTAATGTTCTCAGGTTGGTTCTAAAGGCAGTTCCAAGTCCTTAAGGACAAGGATCATCAGAAGAAATGTCACTGTTGTAATGAGAATGGGCCGGGTAACACAGAAAACCATTGAATAATTCTGTGGGTATCAAGGAAAGCAGGGGGTAGGTGGTAATGTTGAATTTTGAGTTAGAAGAGACTTGCTATTAATATAGTGATGCTGGGTTTATTTTTGTTGTTGTTTTATAGAGAAATATGAAGATTTTTTACCAAGAGTTTAATGAGATAAAGAAAAAAAATCAACTTGTAAGTACAGAAAAATTCTCATCTCTCATGAGCATGAAATCATTTGGCTGAATAAATGCTACATGCCAGAAATATTGCTAAATGGGTTGTTTCTGACAACACCCTGCCATGATTCACTGTCAAAAATCCCTGGCCTTATGGTAATTTGTGACTTATCTGTCCTTTAACAAGAGTTTTAGAAGGAAGACATTTAAGTGGGTGTATATTTTCCCAAAGACATATGGTAGTTAGGCAGTGATAGAGCAACTAAGCAGAAATGTACTAAATGCTTATCGACTGGTGGAAATATGACTATTACTCAAAGATTCCCATGGCTCTGTGTGACGAAAGCTCTTATTTCAAGTAGGAGGAAAGACTCTAACTAGCAAAATAGCTTAAAATATAACATATGATCACAGGATCATACTAGAAAAGACATATTTTGATTCACAGAGAGTTTTACAGGTTGTGGATCGGTCTGGATTAAATGGTTTTGATTAGACAGAGCTGCTGCATTTGGTAGATACTTTCCCAGGCATAGGCAACAAGTACATAATAAGAAATTTCCACGTAATTCTCAGTGCAATGGAAATATTAATAGCCCAAATCTGCTTTTTAGAGACAAAATTTTGATATATTATGATTGAGTACTATGTAACCATTTAAAAACTACATCAGTACATCATTATACTGATATAGTTTTTAAATGGTTACATAAGTAATTATTAGAGGCCCAGTGCAAGAAATTCATGCATGGGGGGTGGGTCCCTCAGCCCAACCTGCACCCTCTCCAATCTGGCAGCCCTCAGGGGAGCCCTCTCCAATCCAGGAGCCGTGACGGCTTAGGCCCACTCCCCATGGTTCTCTGCTCTCTGCGGGGCCTGGCTGCTCCGCGCGTGCTGCCCAGAGGCCCTCCACAGCCTGGGCGGAACGCTTGCCTCATCACCGCGGCAACAAAGCAAGCATTCTGCCAGGCCGCTCACTCTGTCCATTCTCAGCAGCTGCCCCCCCCCCCCAACTCAGGACTGGGGGACTCCGGCAGGGCTGAGGGGACTGGGTGCCACCATCTTGTGGCTATGGATGCTGCCATCTTTGTGATGGAGTGATGGTTAATTTGCATATTACCCTTTTATTAGATAGGATAATTTCATAGAAGGATAGCGGATTATAGTGATCTTTATTTCAGATGCTACTTTGTGTGTTCTGCTCTAAAAATCTTCTGATTTAAATATTTCTTAACATTTTAAAGGCTATATAACATTTGGTCAGAGAGTATTTATTTAAAAAATGTCTTATTTTTAAGAAACAGATTCTGTGTGTGTGTGTGTGTGTGTGTGTGTGTGTGTGCGTGTGTGTGTGTGTGTGTATGTGTGTGGTAGCAGAGTGAGAGGATTCAAACGAATAAGAAATATTGATATGCAGGACATGTAAACTCAAGAGTCCAAAGAAACATCAAAACTACAAGTAGATATGCAGAGAGGACAACTAAGAATAAATAATACAAATACCATTTGTAAAATGCAAAATTCTGGAAACCAGATAAGGCCATCCTATGCAGAAGTGGCAATGATTTGTGAATTAAAAACAAGGCCTAGGGTTCTTCTGTTAAGGCCCTCCAGTTAAGCTCACCTCAAATCCTTTCGAAAAATTGGCAGAAGCAAGTAATGAATAAATAAATAAAATTTAAATACTTAGCTAAGCTAATCAGGTCAACAGAAAAGCCGGCAACTAAAGCAAACTCCAGCAAGTGGCAAAGTGATGTTTGTAAAAGGCAGCAAGTGGCTGGAGTTTGTCTCATTTGGAGGAGTATGTGCCCCAATATTATAGTGTCCTCACTTATTATCACAACCACCTGGATTTCTTATTCATGGTATAAATATGAAACATATCTTGTTAAAACTGAAAATTTTGGTGGGCACCTCAATCCTTTTTGACTAATCACTATGTTTCTGGGAGTTTTCCTGATAATTCCTTTGAGTTATAATTAAAACAGATCAATTTACAGAAGATAATAGGAGTTTTTTGACCTGTGGATTTCATTATGGTTTAGAGTGAACTCGAGGATATTTTCTCACTGTGCTTTCTATGATTGATCAGAAAACAGTGTAAATTCACAATTTGGGGGCAAAAACTCCCATAAACCACAGTTCTCACACATACACACCTATGTACGTCAAGCAAACTTTAAGTTTCAGAATCATTTTGAATGTATTACAACTTTCTACAGAAATCTGAGTTGTGTTTGTAGCACAGTTCATTGAGTATTCCATTAAATAAATAGTTACGATTTTGATCTCTTTTTAAAGAATGAGTTTTTCTTTTTTTAGGTATTTCTTCCCCTTGGGAAGCTGACTCAATTATTGCATATTATTATTTCTCATAAGAGAGCAAGAAAACGAGATAGATCACAGAATCTCTATAAAACCAAATCAAAGTGCATGTTCTACTATCGTGGGCCGTTAATTACAGTGGAGCAGAGCCCACCCTCACATGTTCAGATATCAGGGGACATTCTGCTAGTCAGTTCCACCAGCACTCCCTCCTGATACCCCATCACCCCCGCATCTTCCAACTACTCTCTCTGGGCTATCCCCCTCGCACTTCCTCTCTCAATAACCTCATTCCCTCTGTAAAGATGGCACTATTTATTTGAAAATCACTGCCATAGATATAAATTTTGACAACATCTGATATTCACTATCACTGCTCCTAACACCATCATCATAGGGGACTGGGGCGTAAATGATCTTAATACACAAATATGCCTCCTGATTGCAGAAAACACAAAAAAGTTTCTATGCTGTTGTCATTGTCAGCATTCAGCCATTATCACACTTTTAGTTTACATTTCTGCATTTGTCTGAATGTAGAAGCAGCAGCTGGAGCAAATCATAAAGATCTTAGGAAAGACACTATCGGCTTTCACTAGAGAAGTTACGATGAGGCAGAGAGTAGTTGATCTCAGTTTCCTTTTGGTTAGTTAGGGGAGTTAAGTTCATCTGTCTATACCACCAGACTCAAAACACTCTGCCTACAGAGCCTACTGGCCAGGTGGGCCCTGTTTCCTATGCTTTCTGAATAATATACTTTATACTTAATTAGGAATATCTGAAATGTGATGCCTCCAAATAGACACAGCTATGTTGTCAAGAATAATTGTATTTCTTCAAATGGGATTTTTAGGATGGGTTACACTAATTTGTGAGGAGGGGTTACACTATGGAGAGGCTCATGAAAGTGAAAGAGATTTATTATGCTCACAGGTCCTGGAAGAGGGAGGCACAGCACATGGGGGACCACATGGCAAGAGCTCCAATGGAGTGAGGGGAGAGTGATGACCTGAGGGTCCAAGGTGGAGTAAACAGGTAAAGCCATCAGGGGATTTCATCAGTGCATTTGAATGTCACTAGGTCACAGGCAAGGGAGGAGAGGAAGTGGGGGCTTATCACACTGATGCACCCAGCTGCATGAACGTGGTGCGCTCAGACTGTTCACGGGGGATGTTGAGGCATCAGCAAATACGAAGTTTTAAAAAGTCACAATGCACAAGATTTGTCTCTTCTCTCAAAGGCCTTTTTAAACCTTACTATAAAAAAATGTCCTGAGCCTCCTCACTTGTCTTTTTTCTGCATTGCATTTTTTTAAGAGCTGATATTTTATTAGCTTGTTTATTTTGTTCAATCAATTATCTCTCCAAACAAGAATGAGTGCTATATGAGAAAATGATTGTTTTATGCTTTGTGCATTGCTTTTTTCAAACTCCCAGAAGTGTAGCTTCAAATAAATCTAGCATGTAATAGATGTTCAAAAAAATAAATCATCTACTAAAATTGTATGCAACTGGAAAAGAGTAAGGTGGTTTCTTACAAAACCAGATAAGTGCTTATCATACTACTTAGCAATTGTACTCTTAGGCATTTTTTTGTGAATAAAATTTTCATAATTTTATTTGTGCTAGTGTAGAGAAACAGAATTGATTTTTTTGTACATTAGTACTTATTTATCCTGCAACTTTGCTGAACTAGTTTGTAACTTCTAATAGTTTTTATGGATTTCTAAGGAGTTTCTATATAAGAGATACTTGCATCTGCAAATAGAAATAATTTTACTTCTTCCTTTCCAAACTAGAAGAATTCTTTTTTTTTCTTGTCTATTTGCCCTGCCTAGAACATTCAGTTGGATTAAAGTGGCAAGAGGGCAGATTTTTGTCCTGTGTCTGATTTTAGGAGGAATGTTTTTTGTCTTTCATGCTTAGCTAGCAGTAGGATTTTCATAAATGCCTTTTATCAGAATGAGGAAATTCCCTTTTATTCCTAGTTTGTTGAATTTTTAAAGTGTATTTAATGGGGTATATTTTGTCAAATTTATCTGGGTCTATTTAAATATACTGATTACTTTCATATGTTATACCAACTTTTCATTTCTGGGATAAATTCCACTTTGCCATGCTTTATAATTCTTTTTATATGTTGCTATATTTTGTTAGATAGTATTGTGTTGATAATCTTTGTGTCTAAATGATATTGTTCTGTAGGTTTTTAAAATTTTTTTCTTATAACATTTTTGTCTGGTTTTGGTGTTAGGGTACACACTGATCTCATAGAATCTGTGGGGAAGTGTTCCTCCTAAATTTTTTGGAAAAAATTTAAGATTTGTTATTAGTTACTTAAATGTTAGGTAGAATTCACTACTGAAGCTATCACTGTTTGAGCTTTTATTTGATGGAAGATTTTTAACTACCAATTCAATCGCTTTATTCATTAGGTCTTGTTTCTTCTTGAATCAGTTTTTGTATTTTGTTACTTTCTAGAAACTTACACATTACATCTAAGCTATCTAATTTGTCAGTATACATTTTTTTAATAGTACTCCCTTATTTTCATAGCATTTGCCTTTGTTTCTGTAATGTAAGGAATGAGTTTCTCCTTCATTCTTGATTTTAGAAATTTAGATCTTTTTTCTTTTTGCTTTTTGCTCTCTTTACTTGGTAAATTTTGCCAATGTTGTTGATCTTTTCAAAGACTAACCTCTGGTTTTATTGCTTTAGTATATTTTCCTGTTTTCTATTTCATTAAATTTTATCCTAATAGTTTTTATTATTTTCTCATTTCTGCTTACTGCAGGTTTAGTTTGATCTTTTGTTTTTTTTCTAACATATTTTTAAGTTCTGTGATGAAATCAAGAAGTACATACATACATTTTTTTAACATGGTAGCTGGGGAAAAGTAGTTTTTCAATGCATTTTACATTGTATTTGTGTCAGTACAGTCACTTTATCTCATATTGGAACAACAAAAAAATGAAGACATAAGAACATTTGTATCAAAGGGGACATATGCATTTCAAACACACACACGTAAGAAAAGAGATGCCATTATTTAGAATCATTATGTGGAGAAATAAAATTATATCCCTAAAGGAGAATTAAATAAATACTTTGCATGTTGTAATTCAAGAGAAAGAATGATGAAAGTAATATCAGATTGCTTTTTTTGAAGGGGTATCATAATAACATTACTCTTCAATGCATAGTTCCAAAAGCAATACATTTTGCATATGATTTATTTGTTCTCTTTGATAAAATAAACATGATTTATCTTTTATAAATGAACCATGCAAGCATTATATGCTCTTTCTTCTTCATTAAAGGAAATAACAGAATGCTGCAGATAATAACAAACCTTGAGTAGCTGAGGACTCAGATTGTGTGGGTGGTACCTAATGTTTTCAAATAAATACAGAGCAAATTTAAAGGTAGTAGAATTAAAGTTTTAATGCTGACAATAGAGAATAAGTGTGGCTTCTCATTGTCACAAACCGCAAAATGTGATTTGCTTTAAAGACTTTTTTAAAGAGTAGAGAATAGTGGAAGAGAAGAATATTTGTCTAAATTTACATATTTTTATTTAATGCATGGCATATACTGCCAAAATTGTCAACAAACAAGTGGTAATTACCTAACATTGCAGACTAGATAAAATGTTTCTGAGCACAATTATAGTGGTAGACATTTATTTTTTCAGAACTAAAAAATAAAGTTTTTAATGACAAGAGAACTTTACTAGATTATTTAATTGTGATGTGTTTTATTTTTTACATACCCACACAAAAGGCTTAGTAATTGTGAATTAAAGAAGGCACAATGTTAAATGATGCTAAGTAAGGAGATCTGATATATGTAAGGTTGAAAATGCAGTATTTGACTTTTTTACTCCTATTTCTTATCTATATTCTAAAACAGATACTTCAATCTTAGTGTCAAAATGAACACTTACACAATCAAATCACACTTCATTTAATTAATTTTATTTTCTAATAAAATAATTGTCAGTTTCTTAAATATAATATATATTGTTAAAATGGGAATTATGGTACTTATGTAATGAAAATAGAAAATACTGCATAGAACCTAGTAATTTTCAAGCTATGCCCTTAAGTAATATTGTGGTGACTAGCTTATTAAAATGGAAGTAGCAAAGTAGAAATATAATAAGATGGAATAATGTCTAGGAATAGAAAGTGTACAATTGTATTTCACTGGAATTTTAATTGTTTTTTAAAAGTGTATAACCATATAAACCTTCTCATAAATACTTTATATTTACATTAGAGCAAATGCACTATAAGTAAAACTTTATTTTGTCCTGGTTTATTTTTTATTATGGAATTTAACACCAAGTTAAGTTGAACTTAAAGTGTGACACTCTGACTTGAAATACGTATCAGGTTTCTTAAATATTTATTTAAAAACTTTATATAAATAGATGATAGATATAGATATAGCTATAGTATAGGTAGATGATATAGATATATAGATATAGATAGAATATATATTATATTTACATATGAGTATATATGATTCTCAGCATTGCTCCAATGAGATATAATAGTAGAAACCTGGAGTGTTTGCCTTACCAATTTCTATGGCCTTTCTGGTAAGAATACTGTGGTTCTCTTTTTCATTTTCATTCACAATGGATTGAATGGACCTTGAAATACTCCCCATCTCCAAACATGCAACATATCCAGATGGGACTAACCAGACTATGTCATTATTCTAGCCTTGGTGATTAGGTCAGATGTAGCTATGTAATCCAATCTAAAACAAATCAGACTCTATTTCAAGAATTTTGCTGGAAATATCCTCTTTCTCTCCCTGAGTTTTTTTTTAATTTTTTTATTTTGATAAATGATAAACCTGGATCTTCCTTTGCCTATTTATGCCAGCATAAATGGGATGGTATCATATCTGAGAAGGAAGGCACAGTCCTGGGACTGAGGAATTGATTTCTCTTCTGTTTTGCTATCTGAATACAGATATTCTTACAGCCAGGCTGTTCTCTGAACATTCCCGACTAAATGAACTAATATTATTTTTGTTTAAGCCTGTTTGAATTGATGTTCTGTCCAAATATAAAAAATGTCTAGGACAACATTCCATGAATATTCAACTATCTTGGCATATCCAATATGCCCATAGCTTCTTCATTTTAAAATAAAATAAGCTATGTGAAGTATAAAATGAATAAATTTCAAATATATAATTTCTATAAATTAACCTAAAAATAATATATATTTGTTGGGAGGAGATGTAAGGTTAATCAATAGAAATATTACATATCTTTTTAAAATTTATTTTTATTGAATTTATTGGGGAGACATTGGTTAAAAACATCATACAGGTTTCAAGTATACAACTCAATGAAAGATTATCTACACACTGCATAGTGTGTTTATTACCCAAATTACAATCTTTTTTCTTCCCCATTTATTCCCCCTTTGCCTACCTCTACCTACCCTCCCAACCCCCTTTCCCTCTGGCTATCACTATACTGTTGTCCATGTCTATGTGACATTATATATATTTATTTGTTTGCTTTGTTTTTCCTAATCTCTTCACCTTATTAAATATCTTAAAGAACCCAATTTCTCATCTGCTTAATGAAATTTTGGGGCCTACTGATTTATTAGCTTTCTTTCATCCCTGATATAAGACCTCATTTATAGCAGGGACGATTGGCTTGATTTTCATGTTTTATTCAGACATGTTGGTCAGGGTGGACATTGGAATAGGAAATATCTTACCTAAGATTAGGGATTAATGAACGTATAATAAAATGTGTGGGGCAAAAGAAAATGAAGTAATAGTGAAAAAAATTGGTGAAGTGACCACAGTATCAAAACAATGAGTGAAAGCTGGCCTGTCTTTGTAGAAATGAACTTTTATCTTGCTCACTATTGCCTTCTGAAGGCCAAGCATGATGGCTGGTACATATGAAATGTTAGTTCCTTTTAATTGAAGCCAAAAAAGAGTGATAAATTAAGAAAGTTTAAAGGAAGAATACAGTAAAGGTCACAACTGGTGGCATGTGAGTCTTATTCTGTCAAGAGATATATTTTTTTTCTCAGAAGTCCTGATATAGCAAAAATTTGCACCTAGAGCCCATTATACAGAACCTATACCCAAGAGTTCAGAATATCTCCACCTATCCTTTTTGTCATATATCTTGTTTGATTTATAAACTCATGCTATCTTGCCCTGTATACATTTTAGTTACCGACATTTTGATATAAAGAGTTTAGCGCCCAGCAGGCATGGTTCAGTGGTTGAGCATGGACCTATGAATCAGAAGGTCACAGTTTAATTCCTGGTCAGGACACATGCCTGGGTTGTGGTCTCCATCCCCACTGGGGGGCTTGCAGGAGTCAGCCTATCAGTGATTCACTCTCATCATTGATGTTTCTATCTCTCTCTCCCTCTCCCTTCTTCTCTGAAATCAATAAAAATATATTTTAAGAAAAAAGAGTTTAGCAATCATCAGATTTTTTCAGAATTTTTGTTAACATATAAGTAATTAATATATACATTATATCATTATAGTATGAATCAAATGAGATATTAGTGCACTAATGTACTTATCAGTATACAATTAATGTAACAAATAGTAGGTAAAAGTAGTAAGTTTTGTCTTCATATGTTTTCTAAAGTGATACCACATTTGGTTTACATAAAAACTCATTATAACTCATTAAGTAATATGTTTTCTATCTTAATATTTTATAAATATTAGGTAAGTATTATTAATACACAGCCATGATTTAAAAAAAGTTTAAAGTCATTTCAGACATTATATGGGACTTCAAAATAGAATGCACAGATCATTTAGAACTCAATAACCATATTTTACAAATGATAAAACAAATACAAAAATGTTAATAATTTTACAAAACACAGCTAAACTATGGTAGAAACAGACTATCCTCTTGACTTTTAATCCTCAAGCCTTTGCATTAAACCACTTTATATCAGGGTGGGCCAGGTTGGGTAACTAATATACCCAAGCTCAATTTCTTGCTTATTTAACAGGAAAGTGCTAATGTTCCTGTTTAATCAGTGGCTCTCACATTTTTAATGCAATTCCTAAAAGCTTTGGGCCAGAAATCACATGTCAGTTTTGTTTACATTCCTTTGATGAGACTTGAACCACACCAGCAAGAAGTGTAGTTTGTGTATGCCCAGGAATAATATAATCATTTAAAAATGTTTTAATATATTTGCTCAAATTATAAGTTAAAAAATCTTTCTCTTTTGTTTTGTTTAAACTTTAAAATGTTCTGTCTTCTCTAACTTAATATTCTACTTTGTTACTACACCATGTTTTGCCAGTGGGAAGGAGAGAGTCTGTATGAACCATTTATTTTTAAAAAATGCTTTTGTCAAATATTAAAATGGTTCTTTCATTAGGCAGTTGTATGGGTATCACTGTAACTTTTGTTTTATATAATTAAACCTTCTTGGATATAGTATTTCAGGATTTATATTTAACCATCTTACAAAGGAGACTGTATCAAAAGAATAAGAAATCTATCATCTTTGGCATTGCTGTTGTTATTTAGTATTGAGGCATAATTTCCTCAAAAGTATTGGAGATACTAAAACCTTCAATCCCTAGGCTATTTACTGCATATCTTTTATATTTGCCAAAATATTTCTGGAGCCTAACACATATTAAAATATTTAAATTTTGATAACTTATTAAATAAGCACATAAATGGATCATCTTTCTAAGAATCTTATCTTCCAACAAGTGTAAAAATAAATTTGTAAAAATTAAAACAATAAGGGATCCCTCCATCCTGCCCTTGGTTATTCCATTAAGATTTTGACTCATAGCTTCAGTCATATGGCTCAATTGAATCAATGTAAATGTTACAGAGGCAGAGAAGGAAAAAGTGTTTTTGCATTGCAACATGCCCAGTCTTGTGCCTATTGAGAACGCCTACTATGTGAATGAACCAGGAGGCCTTGGGATGATGAGAAACCCTAGCTGGGTCATCCTTATCCCCCGGGTGTCAAAGAATCTGCTGACAGATATGAATAGAAGCATCAAAGACCATCTTGTTCCAGCCAAGCTGCCTACTAAACAGAGACTGGCTAAATTGCCTGAATTACAACTTCCCAGTGAACTCAAAGCATTGGAACAAGAATATTATTTGCTGATTTAAGCCACAAGTGTTAGGTTGATTATATACTTGATAAAATGTAAGTGTATACAGTACTTGTGAAACTGGAACTTTTCAGGAGATTCAGACTAGAAGTCTGAAAGTAATTGAGAAAAGATGTCTATAGTAATCAGAGTGTTTCACATCCTTTACAGAACTGTGGGTATATTTTCACATCGTGCGCATTAGTATACAGTTACTATTTAATTGTGCATTCTTTGATTCTGAGTTGTTTGTAGCAACAAAACATAAAGGTAAAATAAAACGAATTATTAAGAAGGGAATAACAATTAACAATAACTTGAAGTGGGTTGGAATCTACTAACTCATATGTTGTGGCATTTAGAAGGTTGGATTATAATTATTTATTATTTAACCTTTTAGGTACCTAGCCTAAATGATGAAGCTTGTTTCAATGCATAAACAAAACTGAAAACCTTTATGTCAGTCTTCTGAATTCATCTCTGCTTTCTTAAAAACAAACAAACAAACAACAACAACAAAAAGCATTAAGCATAGATCCCTTGAAGTAAACAAATTTTCAGAGAACAGTGCTATAGTCCTTTGACACTTTAAAGAATAAGTGAGCTATTTTTAGTGCTGGCCCAAATCATCTTCATAATTTTCCTATCAATCAAATCCACAGAAATTGGCTAGCACTTGTCATTACAACAACCCCATTAAAATAAATGAAATAAGAAATGACAGGATGGACAAAGACATTTCAGTCTGAGAACAAGAACAAGATCAGAAATGGCATTTCACAGAAATAATGAATCAGAACATAAACTACAAGATAATTGAAGACAAATTTATATGAACTAAAAGTGATAGAAATAATATACTTTTCAATAGTCCGTAGGTTTAAAGTGATTAGCTACAAGGTTAAATCTTCAAGGCAGCATCAAATTTCCTCTATTTTCTATCATGTTCACTGTGAACAGCTACTGGCTATTTACAAATGTAACAGGTTATACAGCATGAAGTTCTGAATTTTTGCCCCTCACTCATAATTTAAACCAGCTGTGAAATAGTGTCAATCAGCATCTTATCTCCTAATTTCATTTTTCCTTAAAGTAGTACAGACAGTGGCTAATATCTCAGCTATGTTAATATTCATTATAAAATATCTACTCAGCTTAAATATAAAAAAGGCTCTCAGAATGAGAGTATTCATTATTATTATTCCCTCTTCTGTTTCTTTTGTCTCCTGCTCCCTCCCCCCTACTCTTTCTTCTCCTCCACCTCCTTCTTCTTCCTTTAATCTCCTGTCTTTCTTTTATCCTCAGAATTTGTGAATATTATTTCCATGAAAGCTAAACCCCTTATATTTGGAACTACCATGAGCCTCTCTAAACCAAGAAATCTATAGGAAATAAATTTGATTTACAAATCTGTATTTAAAGTGTCATCATTTGAAATATATTCAAAGTGTCATTTGACCCACTTTTCAAATCTCAGAAAATCAAGTTTCTGGAACTGAATGTTTAAGTAGTTTGGAAATGCGGAATAGCATTATCTTCTCATATACAGCAACGAGAAGGGGGAAATGAAACCTAAAACAAAGGGTGAGTTTCTTATGTCTCTAGTTCTAAAAAGGGTTCTGGGGCACAAATAGCAGACAATAATTTATTTGCAGTTTATGGAAGTAGGAAAAGCTTTGACACATTTGAGAGCTCATTACCTGCAACCAGAGATATGGGTCATGACTATTATTGATAGCAAACCCCTAAGCAGTTTGAACAGCATTGAGGCTCCCAGATCTGGGTGAGAAACTGGCACAAGATTTTTGGGTAGAGCCACATAATGACTTCCAGCATCAGTAAGAACTGCTTCTAAACTAATGAGACCAACTCTGAGAATTGGTGTGAACATCTTCTTTATCAATTCCTCTATCAATAGACACCAAGGTTGCTTTCACATCTTACTATTGTAAATAAGGCTGCAATGAACATAGGGGGACATATACTGTAGTCTCATTTATTTACTTTTGATGTCCTTGCCCAAGAAGATATATTCAAAATAATATTGCTGAGGTCGACGTCGAAGAGTTTACATCCTATTTTTCTTCTAGGAGTTTTATGGTTTCAGATTTTACATTTAAGCCTTTAATCTATTTTAAATTTGATTTGTATATGGTTTGAGAAAGTATTCCAACTTCATTATATTTTCATGTATTTGTTCAGTTTTTCCAACAGCATTCATTTATTTACTAATTTTATCAACCACAACTGCTTGGAAGATTTGTATATCTATCCCATCAAAGTTGTCTTTACATATTTTCCACAAAAATCTTAAGGCAGTGTTTCCCAAATACATTGCCCTTGATAATGAAAGTAGTGTGTGTGTGTGTGTCTCTCTCTCTATATCTATATCTATTTATCTATCTATCTAATCTATATATACATGTGTATATATATATATATATATATATGTTCTCATGTATGTGTGTGTGTGTATATATATATATATATATATATATATATATATATATGTCAGAGCCTATAAATAATCTAAAAAACTGTGAAAAAATAGCCCAAATACCAATATCACTAGTAAAGAGTCATGGGAAAACTCAAGAACCATTAAGTAAGTGAAAAGTCAGTCATTCAATCCCTAATTTTATATTTTTGCTTTATTTTTTTGTTTCAATATATATGCCTTTTATTCTTAAAATCATTGAACTTGACAATATATCTATTGATGTATATCTGTATGTAGTAATAAATGTACCTCTGGTCTCTAAGAAGTAGATGTCCATGGCAGTGAAGTTGATTCATTACTAAGAGCCATTTTACTATGGACACCTGAAGTTCAATATTTATCTAGTGCCTTCTCTCTGAAGTACTAGTCTGCAACATACACTTCATTGTTAGCATATTTGCACTTCAAAAGAATTTGGGCAGAACTCAGACTCATTTTGACAAGTTTCCTAATCATGGTTGCCCTCTCACAGTAGCATTTTAGGAGGATGTCTTCTGTGTTGGAATAAATGATGTACTTCAAACAAGTCTGAGTATAATTCCCTCTCAATAAAACATCTTAGATTTCTGGAAAGGATACTGTATGTATGTCCTGAACTGTTTTAAACAAAGGATGATTGAATTGATCCAAGGGCAAAGTTAGATGATATACTCCTACATCCAAAAACTTTAAAACACTGTGGGGGAAAAAGTGCATTGTTAGCACTGTATCAGAATATATTTTTATCTAATTATTCTCTTTTCTATATAATTGTTACATTGTAATATGGTGCCTTAGAAAGAAAATTATACTGTTAGATAAAAACTGGGTGCGAAAGGACCCTCTCATTTCTCATACTCTGTAAAATGACTCTACAGCAGTTTTCTGCAATTGTAAAATCCTATCATGTCTTGAGAGAATACCATATAATATGGTTAAATATAGGTCTACTCTCCTCAGCCAGAGATTCTCATACTTTACCTCATTTATGTAGATTGTTTAAAAGACATATAACTTGATGGCAACCAATTAAGATGCAAAAATATTCTAAATTATCTGGCTTTTATATTTAGTTCTCTCATGACTCCTGCAATATTCTATATAATTCCTGAGGGATCTACTTGAAATAAAAATAAGACTACAGTTGACACTCCATCTGTATGAATTTGGCTTCCATAGTTTCAACCACCATGAATAAAAAAATATTTGGAAAAAAGTTATGTTGTTGCTGATGTACTACATTATTAAGGCTATAGTTGTTGTGTCTGTACTAAACATTTACTTGTCATTATTCCCAAAACAATACAGTATAATAACTGTTGATATGGCATTTACATTGCATCTGGTATTATAAATAATCTAGAGATGATTTAAAGTATATGGGAGGGAGTATGTGCATCTATGTATATAAAAGCCAAGCGACCAGAACGCCGGAATGACTAGAATGACCAGAACAACTGGTCGCTATGACGCACACTGTGACTGGCCAACTGGCCCAATCGCGAGGGGAGGGTGGCCTCTCTTCCTGGCTGGCCCAGCCCCTGATCGGGGCCCCCAACCATGAACTGAGGTGGGGCCGGTTTGCCAACCTCCCATGGCCCCTCCCACAGCCAGTCTGGCCCCTCACCGGACCCCCCCCACATCAAGGGTGGGGCTGGCTGGCCAACCACTCACAGCCACTCCCTCTGGCCATCCCCACCCATGATCAGCACCCCCAACCCAATCAGGGGCAGGGCTGGCCAGCCAACCTCCTGTGTCCCCTCCCCACCGCTGGCCCGGCCTGATTGGCCCCACGAGGGTGCACAAATTCGTGCACTGGGCCGCTAGTAGATTATATGCAAAAGCTATACCATTTTGTATAAGGGATTTGAGCATCCATGGATTTTGGTATCCACAGGGGTCCTGGAGCCAATTCCCCATGGATATGGAGGGGAGACTATATGGCATTTGTTAATCAATATCTTGGTACTGATTAACAAATACCATTTGTTAATCAGTAGCAAGATATTGATTAACAATATTTCTATTATCTATGCATGAAGTGGTACACAGAGAATCTGAATTAATTTATTAGCAGTACCAAACACTAGCATGAACTATGGGCTCTCCATGCTATGATCAAAACTCCCCATTCCTCTTTAATTTCTCATTGCTCCTTTCTTGTGATTTCTCTTAACAAGTACCTCCTGCAAGTTAGAGTTGCCTCATTAGATTCTAATCCACTAGAATTTAAAATGTAAATGTAATTCATCCACTAGAATGTTTAGTTCATTGCCTTATTACCAGGACTAGTGTCTGGCATATAATAAATTCTCAACAAATATTCTCTGAAGAAATGAGTGAAGGTTAGCTTTGTTGACTACTCTTATAGAAGGCCTTCCCTGCTTTTCCCCCAGTGCCATCAAGCTCAATTAGATGCCTCTCCATGTTTAGTGGTAATACAGATATTTTTCTATTACTATGCATGCTCCATTATTTATTGATATGAATGTTTATCTGTACACATTGAATTCCTTGTCCTTCTGTACATTATGTTTTATTCATATATATTTTTAAAATATTTCATGGTTGGTAGGGCAGATGACACACATTGGGCATTCAATAAATATATGTTAAAAGTATGAATAAATTTATTTTTAATCCCAGGTCCAATTCTATTTAGGCTTATTCCAGGTTTTATGAAGATTAGGTCTGTAGTTGTCCTCTGGGTTAGCTTCTACTTTGACTTTTTTTGATCAAAAAGAAACAAAAAAATTTAAATTACCAAAAAAGTGATTGTTCAAGTTTCTTTCTTTATTGTTGCTGGTGTGTTTTTTTAAATGTACATGTTCTTTATTCCTTTTTAAACTGAATATCATAAACACATTCATATTTTATTCATATTTTATCCAGTCTTCTGCTGAAATTGTAAGTGCTTTCAATGATGGGGGTGGATGAGCTATCAGTCACATCTTCTATTATCTGTCTTCTTGTACAGATGCCAAGAATCTATACCTAATTTGGACATTATCCAAAGAGTATTCATGACAAAGTTTTGCTAAAATTTCTCCATCTCAAAATGTGACAGGTAACCAGGAAAGCATATATCAAGTGAAATGTGAAGGTCAAGGCAGAAATGGATCCATTAACAGAAATTAAAATGACATATCCAGAAGACAAATTCATTGGAAAGTTCATAAGGCTTGTTTAGTTTTAAAATTGATAGTTTGTAAGACTAAATGGTTAGCAAATAATTCATAAGAATCACGGGGGCAGCAACAAGAAGTCTTAAATCTTATGATCAGTGCAAAAAGTATCTGACACTAAGATTGTTGTTCTATATGGTTGTTCAAGGTAGTGCTCAGTTGCTTTTATTACTCTTTTATGTAAGTAAGACTCATTAAGAAACAAACATCACTGACAGGCCTGTGTAGAATTATAATATAAAATATACAAATGCCTAATATTGCAATAAAACTAGCAATAACAATAATTGCAGAAAGCTTTCAAATTTTATTTTCTCTATATTCATATCATAAAACAGAATGGTTCTGTTGATTTCTCTGTTTACCTTTTATCTGAGAGGAAACACACAGCAGGAGCAGGTGTTCCTTAGGGGCGTGGCCTCTAGAGGCCCACCCAGCTCATCTCCTCCTGTCACCTTCCTGGCCTTCTGTTATAACAGCTGTAACACTTGCCTTTTCTATCTCTTAATCCCAATTTCAATGTCTTTTTATTTTTTTTCTTTATTGATTAAGGTATTACATATGTGTCCTTATCCCCCTATTGCCCCCCCCACCCCCCACTCATGCCCTCACCCCCCTGTTGTCTGTGTCCATTGGTTAGGCTTATATGAATGCATACAAGTCCTTTGGTTGATTTCTCCCCCTTACCCCCACCCTCCTCTACCTTCCCTCTGAGGTTTGACGGTCTGATCGAATTCTTACCTTTTGCAATAGCATGGATGGAACTTGAGAGCATTATGCTAAGCAAAGTAAGCCAATCAGAGAAAGATAAATATCACATGATCTCACTCATTTATGGAATATAATGAACAACATAAACTGATGAACAAAAACAGATCCAGAGACAGAGAAGCATTGATCAGACTGTCTTTTTATTTTTGACCACCCAAGCCTTTATACAACAATGTAGTATTAGGAAAAAAAAAATAAGTAAAAAAATTATTTAAGTAAGTTTTCTTTATTCTCTTTTTTCTCAACTGAGTTATACTTTAGTAACTCTGGCGGTTTCTAGTTTTATTAAAAAATGACTTTATTGATTTTAGACAGAGAGGAAGGGAGAAGGATAGAGAGAAACATCAATCAGAAACATCCCCCTATGGGGGATGGAGCCCATAACCCTGGGCATGTGCCTGGAGCTGGAATTCAACCAGGGACCTCTCTGTGTATGGGACAATGCTCAACCAACTGAGCAACTGGCCAGGGCATTTTATTTGCTCAACCAACTGGCCAGGGCATTTTATTTTATCATAATTATTACTTCACTAGAGGCTGGTGCATGAAAACTCATGCCTTGAGGGGGGGTCCCTCAGCCCAGCGTGCCCCCTCTCACAGTCCGGAGACCTCAGGAGTGGGAGGCAACCCGGCAATCAGGGGAAGGCGACGCCCCCATCACACCTCTGCTGCTGCCACTGCTGGCAGTGCAAACCTTGGCCAGCCCTAGTTACCTGAACCTCGGGTGACCCTGGGCAGCTGGTTAGCCACCATCCAAGGCTTGCCTGCACCTTGGGCCAGACCTGGATGGCTGGGGCCTGAGGTGACTGGGGGACTCCAGAGGCAGGCACACCGGTGAGGCTGAGGAGACTGGGTGCTGCCATCTTTTGGCTGTGGGCGCCACCATCTTTGAGGGTGGGACAGTCAATTAGCATATTCCCTCCTTATTGGCTGTGGGTGCTGCCATCTTTGCAACAGCGTGAGGGTCAATTAGCATATTCCCTCTTTATTAGATAGAATTACAGCTGTCATTTCATTGTACGTGTCTCTTTCACACTTGTCTCCCTTCATTTGTTCCATTAAATACCTAAAATTCCAATTACCTTACTTCTCTCTAAATTGCCTATTCTGAAGTCATTCTGGTCCCTGGATTTTGCAATATCAGGTTATTTTGCTCTCATATTTTCTACCTCTACCTAAATATATATATGTATATTTTCCTTCCCACAGATATTAATATGCTCAAATTTATCTCATCATAAAAAAAAATGAAATGAACCCATTCTGTAACCTGACAAACACCATTAGCTATTGTCCTAACCCTTTTCTTTATCTAACTTCTGAGCTGCTGTTCTCATAAAATTGACATCAATGCCAATATTTCCCATGAGCGTGGTACTTCTACAAATATTTTTATGAAAACATTACAAGATCTGATAATTTGGAGAGCATTTGGATTAAATAAAGTAAAACATAATTTTTTGTTGCAAGATTACTCAGAACCTTAATATAAAAATGTTTATTATAAACTTACATACTAGTAATGCTTTCTAATGACCATGCAAACTATTGTTCATTTATTTATTCATACATTCATTCATTTAAGCAGCAATTCACTCAAGCATAATTGATTCGAAAATTCTAATATATATATATATATACAGTCTCTAATTTCTCACTTTATAAATTCACTTTATTCTAGCACAATACACATTTTACTACCTAACCTCTTTTTTTATACCTATGGCAATTGTCATAACAGTCCTGCATTACATAATGAGTTTTCAGTCATTGATGGACCACATACTAGTATATTACTATGGTCCCATAAGATTATAATAGAACTGAACAATTCCTATTGCCTAGTGGCCTCATAGTCATTGTAACTTCATAGTGCAATGCATTACTCATGTGTTAGAGGTGATGGTGGTATAAACAAACCTCCTGCACTACTATATAAAAGTACATCACATACAATTACAGTAGTAGGCTATACCACCTAGGTTTGTATAAGTACACTCTACGATTTTCACACAATCAAGAAATTGCCTCAGGATGCATTTCTCGGGATGTATGCCCCTTGATAAGTGCTGCATGTCTTCAAAATTGTGGGGCAAAGAAAATAAGGGCTAATGGTATTTTCAGTCTTAAGTTACTGTACTGCCATATTGTACACCAGTGACTTTTCCCTTCCCAAAGGTGTCTCCTCTCTCTCTCTCTCTCTCTCTCTCTCTCTCTCTCTCTCTCTCTCTCTCTCTCTCACCTTTGTGCTTTCTCTTCTATGTTTCTATACTTCCTATTCAATCCTCTTGGCAGGTTTCTTTATCTATTTATCAGTTGATGTTCACAAAAGGTTGGTCTCATTCTCTGGATTATGTAATGTGTTCTTGGGTTGGTATTTAAAAAAACTATCTGTATTCTCAAGACAGTAAAATTGGTATATCAAAAATGTTCTGTTTTATTTTTATTTTTTATTCTCATATACAGCTGCTTATATCTCTTTCTGGGTTTTCCTGGGAAATCCACAGATTGAATATGTTTAAAAATATACATTTCTTCTGTATCTGAGCACATGGCATTACCATCTGTTCACTCATCCTTCTCAGAAACCTGAAAATTCTTCTTTTCCTCTTCACTCAAATCTTAGCACAAATAGATAATGGTTTCATTCGTTCTGTTTTATTTTTTGATATCTTGCAACTCCATCTTCTTATGTAAAACCTAAAGGCTACTGACTCAGTTAAGTCTCCTTCCCTTTACTTGATTACTGCTGGAGATTCTGCAGAGCTTTTACTTTCCTAGGTCTTAGCATTTTGAAAGGCTCTAAAAATTTTATAATTCAAACAGAAATCTCACCATTTGTCTGCACCACTAAAATATTTCACTAATAACTACTATACAGAGAGTAGTCCAAAGTTATTTTACAGGAAAAACAATATTTCAGTTCCTACATGATCTCTCAGAAATTTGATACTTTACAATTATTAGTTGAGTCCCATTTGCCCTCCCATTTAAACCTGGTGGGCCAGTGTATGTCCTTAAACAAAATAAATATTTGTACAACCCACATAGTGTGAATTCAGCCCAACAGTGTATAAAAGGACTGGATTATGGTTACATAGTCTCATGATTGTGTTCCTCTACTCAGAGCCACGATTTCACAAGGCACTCTGGTGAGCATTTTTGTTTCTAGTACTTTCTTTCCCTGACTGTATACTTCCATGAATACTTAATTTTCAATTAGAGGCAAAGTAGTTCCCTATTAGACTTTTCATATTGAATATTTTTTAATCATTTGAATTTACATTTCCTATACTATTTTTTTAGACTAGTTCAGACACAAGTAACTCTACAAAGCATCTTTGGCCAAAGTAGAATTGATCACTTCCACTTTTGTGCCACAGTAAACCCAATGCTTATAGAAAAACTGAACCTATGGTAACTTTAAAACCTTATTTTTCTAGTATCCATTTCTGTCAACAGTCTACAAACTTCTTAAATCAAGACTAAGTATAATTTGCTGATTTGCATTCATAATTCCTCGCACCACTTTTAGCTCATAAAATGCACTCAATAAATGCTTGGGTATCTATAGATATCAAGACTAGATACAGAAATAACTCCCATTTCTGATTCACAAGATTTCTTCATTAGACTTCTTATGCTTTCTTCTTTAGTGCATCCAAATAGTATTCTCTTGTTTTTAAAATGGCTTCAGTGGTTTGAACAGAAACTTGGTCTACTTTCTGTAGAATAGAATAACTCCATTCAACTGATAATTTCCTGAGTGCCTACCTATTATATGTCATATTCTATGTAGGGTGTTAGCATTGCAGTAGTAACTTAAAAACGAGTCTAAGGCTGTGAATAAAAATCAAGATTATCTTCTTTACTCTATACCATTTTCTTCTGACTCTTAGATAAAATCTAGGGCAAGTCCTATGATTTATGCAGTCATGCTCAGATGATAAAAATATCTCTTGTCACTTTTGATCAAAGATATAATTTCATATCAGGAACAGTCAAATCTACAAATTTTATTTGAATGAAATGTTTTCCTCCTGCTCCACTTTGTCTGCAGTGGGAAAAGGGGGTCATGATTGGCTTCATCATTATTTCTGTAGCTAGGCTTTTATACCAGTCTGCCTGTGACATCTCTCAGGAAAGAGCGGAGTGGAAAACCAGGGAAAGTCTTAATAGATTAATATTGCTTAAAGTAACTTTGATATCCTCTGGCTGCAGCAGACCCTGAGAAATAGCATTTTTCCTTCAGAGTGCTTTGTGGGCTCATTGCAGACATCCTCAAATTGCTCATCACTTGTCGAGTGCCCTATATAGTAGGCAAAACACTCCACTGTACAGCAGTCACTTGTTATTCTCCACGTGGCTTTTTATCATGTCAGTTTACTTATACTCTGAGGGTCCCTATGAGGATCCGTAGTCAAGAAATATACGTCAAAATCATTAAAATAGGTGAAGATAAATTCTCTCTCTACCCCTCTCTCTCTTCACATGGGCACATTGACCTTTGGGAAACATACTTCTGAATCTATATCTACAGAAATGTTGTATGTCATCCAAGTCCAACCCTCTATTCTGTTGCCATATGTAATTTCAAATTCTCATCTTTTATATTTCCTATGCATATATTGGTTTATAGCTTCCCTCAGACTCTCCAAATGGTCTGTTTGAAGCCCCCCTTGTGGGGCTAAAATGAGGAAAAGTAACCTTTCCTCCTTTCCCTATTGGATTATGAATTGTTATTCAAGCCAAACTTTTCTGCAAAAAAATATCTTCAGTTTCCAAATCTTTTTTGAATGATCAATTTGATAGCCAGAAAATGAATGATAGCCACAAAACCCATTTTTCTCTATCATCTAAGCAAATTCAATATTGGTTGATAACAATAGTCTTTAGATAATAAAAATATTCCATGCCTGTTATCTTGGATCTTAGCTAAAACTGAGAATCTAATTTCTATCATCCTTTTAGGAAATGATGATAGAACCTAACTACACTGAAGTTGACATCCTAGGAGAAAATAATTGCCATACAAATAATTGCTGACATTATGATACTTGCTTTCATATACACATAAACTATACATTCTGTAAGCCAGAAAGAGTGGGAGAAACTGTCTGGTTATGTCATATAACTTCCAAAAAGCAGAAAATATTTCAGAAAAATATTTTAAAGATGTGTAGAAGTTTGGCCAGAATAGAATAGCAAACGATTAATCAAGCAGAGTGATCTCTATGTTCAAAAGCAAATAGTAGTAAGAGAGCCATGTTTGTTGGAGAAAAATGTTTTGGTGTATCTAATGACTAATACATGAGATATGGTGGCAGAAAGAAGTCTGGATAGAAATGATGCTGGATACATGGCTTCATCCCACTATTTTAGAAAATTGAAGGTTTTATAATCAGGAGAGTAATATGAGATTTGGATTAAAGTAAAGTATTTCTCAAGATGCATTGCATGAAAAAATGGAGAGGAACTGAAGGATCCTAGTGAAGCTCTGCAAAAACAGGCTATATAACTAACTGTTTAAGATAGCCAGTATTCAACTTATCATTCATACAAGTCTATTAATAGTCTGGGAATTTTCGAGGTAAAAGAAGATTTTAGCAATGAATTAACCATGTATCAATAAAATGTGTTAGTACCCAAAATTTTAACAACTAACTATGACTTACAGAAATATTTAATAACTATATATATATATATATATATATATATATATATATATATATATATATATACTAGAGGCCCAATGCACAAAATTTGTGCAAGGGGCTCAGCCTTCACGACCTCATCTGCATTACAGTCCTACAGCCGCCCCCCCCCACACACACTGGTCATTCTGGAAGGTCATTCTGCCATCCGGTATGATTAGCACATTAGCTCTTTATTATATAGGATATATATATATATATATATATATATATATATATATAATCAGGTAGCCTAGCGTTAGAGACATTTATAGGCATTTAGAGGATATTAGAAAGTGATCACAATTGTATACATGACAGATTTTGAGAGCCTTCATTAAAAGAACAATAGTTTGGATGACTCAGATACCTATATACAGAATTTATTCCCTCATGGAGCATGAGTGGACAGTGAAACAAGGAGTGAAACTTTACTCTGAGTGCTCCACATTTCATTGTCTGTGAATGTCAAACCATTCAAGATAATAAGCAAACTTACTAAACTTATGTTTAAATTTTAATTAAAAATATTAGTTTGATCATCTTCTCTAAACTATTTTGTATTATATTAAATCTGCTAAATACTATTATCGTCTGCCTGAATGTGAAGACCACTATTAATTCAATTGCTAAATCTTTTAGACTTAAACACTCATAAGACTTATCACTTCACCTTATACTCGCAGCCAATTCCTGTCTCAATCTTGAGTAATTATCTCTGAATAACTCCTAAATCAAGAAGAAAATATCCAGGTGTTTGGAATAAAATGAATTCATGCACCAGGCCTCTAATATATATACTGAGTGGCCAGATTATTATGATCTCTGAACTCATAATAATCTGGCCACTCAGTGTATATATATATATTAGAGGTCTGGTGCATGAATTCGTGCATGGGTGGGGTCCGGCCAGCCTGGCCAGGGGGAGGGGACATGGGCAGTTGGCCGGCCTGCCTGCTGGTCGAACTCCTGGTCGAGGGGAAAATTTGCATATTAGCCTTTTATTATATAGGATATACACTGAGTGGCCAGATTATTATGCATTCAGAGATCATAATAATCTGGTCACTAAGTATATATCATGGGGGGATGAGAGTGGGGGGAGCTACTGGCATAAAATACATAGAAATGCTATTTCTAAATGCATAGCTGTTGAGGGAAATCCTGAGAAGCATAAAATGAAAAATAAGCTGAAAACCACAGTGTTAAGTTAGCCCTGAAATCAGGAATGTCCTGAGGGCATTTACTGAGTTCAGTAGCTGAGTTTTGGATTTGAGCGTCTGCATAAGGAATAGGAAGGTGTCATTGCTTTGGGCATGGTAAGGTGGTTATTATAAATAAGACTTCTGCCTAAAATAAAACCATTAAAGAGATGCAACTTTAGGAAATTATGGATTTATGAAAGTTTTCCTACAGGCAATATCAGACAACCACAATATACTGTATATCAGTGTGGATTCAAGGGAGAACTTAAAATATAGAAAAAAAGAAAATTTTGTTGACCATTCATAAAAACATGTGTGGCTTCATGTAGATATTGGTTTGAATTTACAATTGTTGCATAGTTACTAAGTCAAAGTTTAATTTAAATTAGGTTAATGTTTAATAACAATTTGTGGTTTCTAGCAGAGGGAAATCCTCTTGGTAGAGACTTATGTCTGACTTCGAAGAGTATGAAAATATTTGAGAGAAAAATTGACACAGTTGAATGATAGGCCAATACATAACCATAGTAGGAAATTTTAGCACATCAATCACAATAATTATAAGCATAAATATCCTCAAATATTTATAAATCTATAAATTAGTAAAATATATACAAGTAATCATCTCTCTCTCTATATATATGTGTATATATATATGTGTATATATACATATATATATATATGTATATATATGTATATATATATATGCCTAATATACTAATTGTCCCTACGACTGTTTGACTGTTTTACCAGTTGCTATTATGTGCACTGACCACGAGGGGCAGATGCTCTGACATGTAGGTTAGCTTGCTGCTGGGGTCTGGCTGATAGGGACTGGGCGGGATGGGCTGGACACTCCCTGGAGCCCTTCCGCAGTCCCTACTGGCCTTGATCATGTACCAGTGAGGTCCCTCAGCCTGGCTTGTGCCATCTTGGAATCTAGGACCCCTCGGGGGGATGTGAGAGAGCCAGTTTTGGTCCAATCCCTACAAGCCAGGCCAAGGGACCCCAACAGTGCACAAATTCGTGCACCAGACATCTAGTAAGTGTTTTTATAAAACCATACATCCTTAAAATTAGAAAGTAAACATTGTTATATAATTGCTAGACAAAAGTAAACCTCAGCAATACAGCTGAAAAAAACCACAATTAGTAATATAGTGCCTTAAATTCAGATCACTAAGATAAGAAACAATAGAGAGGTTTCAAGTAAATGCCAAAAGGATCAATAGACTAGACAAAAAATGGGAATTTTGATGAGACTAAATGAGGAAAAAGGAGTCATTCATAAACTATATTAGAAATAAAAATATTAACCACAGATTAATTGACTAAGATTATATTAAAAAATAGGCAAACAACTATAAAAACAGAAATTCATAACCTAGTATAAATATAGTATCTAGTAATTGAAAAGAGTTGAGTGAAAAGCTAAATAGATACATCACCATTAAAAAATTTTATCAGTATGTTAAGATACATGCTTATACATCCCACTTCTCAAAAATATTCCAGGTAAAGTTCTTTTATTTATTTGTTATATATATATTTTTAAATCCTCACATGAGGATATGTTTAGAGAGAAGAAGAAATGGGGAAGAGAGAGAGAGAGAGAGAGAGAGAGAGAGAGAGAGAGAGAGAGATATCAATGTGAGAAACACATCAATTGCCTTTCACACATGCCCCAACTGGGGATTGAACCCACAACCCAGGTATGTGCCCTGACCAACTGGCAGCCTTTCGGTACACAAGACGACACTCAACCAACTGAGCCACTCTAGCCAGGCCAGCTAAAGTTATTTTAAAAATAAGTCTTTTCACTTATTTTTAAAATAACTTTAGCTGGCCTGGCTGGAGTGGCTCAAATTACAGCGGGAAGGTTAGGGAGAGGTGGGGGAGAAAAGAGATCAACCAAAGGACTTGTATGCATGCATATAAGCATAACCAATGGACGCAAAACTCTGGGGGGTGAGGGCATGTATGGGAGTGTGTGTGTGGGGGGGCAATGGTAAGATATGTACACATATAATACCTTAATAAAAAAATGAAAAAAAAGTCTTTTAAAAGTAATAATCATCTAAATATATATGAGCTTTTGCAGATATTTTAAAAAATCAACTAATTATATGAGGCTAGTATAAACTATAATATAGGAAAATGGAAGAATAGAAAATCTCTAACCTACCTTCTCTCTCTCTCTCTCTCTCTCTCTCTCTCTCTATATATATATATATATATATATATATATATACATATATATATATATATATATATATATATATATATATATATATATATATATATATATAAATAAAGAGGAAATATGCAAATTAGGCTGGGATGCCATAACGGGTCACGCCTGGACAGGTGGAGGTTGCGCATGCAGGTGAGGCCCAGAGCGGAGACGGAGACAGAGACAGGGGGGCCTGCGAGCCGCCGTGCCCCGGCTCGGGCTAGACCCCCAGAGCCGGAGTGGACATGGACAGGGACACGGGGGCCGGCCTGCAGCCTCTGTGGCCGAGTGCAGGCCCGGAGAGGAGACGGTGGGCCTGCGTCCCATGGAAGCACTGCAGGTCCCTCCTGGCTCCTGCAGAAATGGTGCAGCTCCCTCCCAGCTCCCGTGGGTGCCGGTGGCTCTCCTCCACCTCCTGCAGAAGCTGCATGGCTCCCATGGAAGCAGCGCAGCTCCCAGCTGCATGCTGCAGTTCCCGCCATAGACTGCGAAAGCGGCGAGCAGCCTACTGCGCGCAATATCGCGAGATGGGCTACTAGTATGTACATAAAGGCAAAATTCCTAAGTGAAATATTCATAAGCACTATATCTAGAAGGTATATAAATACTTTATAGAACATTTAATTTAAATTAAAATGCAAAGATATTTATTATTAGAAGATGCTATTTAGCACATTCATAAATTAAAAAAGAAAATGTATATAATTATTTCAGCTGTTGTAGGAAGAAAAGATAAAATACAAATCCTTTCATGGTCCCTGTCCCTGTCTAACTAGCTTCACTGTTTCCTCAATATCTCATTTAATCATAAACTTGAGATATATTATAATTTCCCCATTTTATATTTGAGGAAACTGTGAGTTAAATAGTTATCTAGTCATAGATAACATTTACTGATCAAGTACTATGTGCCAAACATTGCTCTACATGCTTTAGGTAAGTCAATCTTTATAGGAACCCATAAAGTGAGTACAATAAGCTTTACCACCCACTATGGGAAATGAGCCAGTTGGGGAGAGAGAGAGGGAGGGAGAGAGAGAGAGAGAGAGAGAAAGAGAGAGAGAGAGAGAGGTAAAGGAGAGGTAAAGAAGTTAAGCAACTTGTGCACCATTAAATATTAAGTGACAAAGCTGAATTTGAATGAAGACAGTATGGTGGGAGATCTCAACTCTCTGTTATAAATCCCCCCAATAACCCTATGCTTCGTAGCTATAAACTGGCAGATTCACAACTGGAAGATATTTATTTGCTTCCAAAGCCTGTAATATTTTCTTTAATATATACCTCTTTGCCATCTATGGAAATATGTCTGCTGAGGGTGGGGGTGGGCAATTGACTATTTTGTTTTTTCTTGTGTATTTTAGGAGGTACAGAGGGAATTGAATAAAAACTGAAGGTAGTACAGAGTAATTGTTACCAGTGACCTCACAATCCTATGATTAAATGGTTAGGCTGCAGAGAGAAATGGATTCCCTACCACACTCACTATCTTCTGTCTCCAAACAACCCTTTGTTTTTCCTCCTCCAGGTCAAGATGGTAATATGCAAGGGTGAGGAGCCAGGGCTTGATGCTTTGGCTCTGCATCAGCCTGGGTGAAATTACTATGCCTTCTCTGCTCCAAATTTTCTCCGGAATTAGAGCTTTTTCTCTCTGCATAGGGCCCTCTGTCACAATCTAAACTGTCATCGCCCACATTCCTTGTCCTATTGAACTTATTTCTAGAACATTATCCCATAGCAGTGCCAAATTTATTTTCAGGCTAGTGTTAATTATAATGACCCCACATCATGTCATTTTGTATTGAGAGAATGACTTATTCTCCATTACACAAAGCAATTTTCTCTGACATATTAACCTTCACTGAGCCTTTTTCTAATTTTATCCAGGCAGAATCACACATATGAAGGATATTTTACAGGCAGTTTTTTAAAAAAACTTTCAGAAACTTTTTTCTTCTGAGAAAGAAAGAAAGAAAGAATTAACAAACTAGAGATATTTACATTTTAGTATTTCCTCTGTGTTTCTATTTTAGCTACTATAATCAATTATCAGAGGATTACAGAGAATGTGCTAGAGAATAAAATAAGCTGCAAAATAATATATATTTAAGAAATTTTAATGGCATTGAAGAGAAAATAATTGGGCTAAATTAGCAATACTTTCAATGTATTTTTATTAAAAGTTTTTTAAATAAAATTTTCTGCATTATTGAGGTATAATGATAAATAAAATTGCAAGTTATTTAAATTGTACAACATGATGACTTAGATATGCACACATTCTGAAAGGATTCTCTTCATCTAGTGGTAATTTTTCCTTATTTAAAATTAGAATATTTAAGTTCCATCTCTTAGCAAATTATATAACTGTGTTATCAATTATAGTCACCATGTTTTACATTAAATCTTAAGGCCTTATTTATATAGTACTAGAGGCCCAGTGCACGAAATTTGTGTACGGGGGGAAGGGGTGTCCCTCAGCCCAGCCTGCACCTTCTCCAATCTGGGACCCCTTGAGGGATGTCCTATCCCAGTCAGATATCCCTCTCACAATCCAGGACTGCTGGCTCCCAACCGCTCATCTGCCTGCCTGCCTGATTGCCCCTAACCATTTCTGCCTGCTAGCCTGATCACCCCCTAACCACTCCCCTGCCAGCCTGGTCATTCCTAACTGCCCTCCCCTGCAGGCCTGGTCATTCCTAACTGCCCTCCCCTGCAGGCCTGGTTACCCCCAACTGCCCTCCCTGTAGGCCTGGTCACCCTTAACTGTCCTCCCCTGCTGGCCTGGTTCCTCCCAAATGCCCTCCCCTGCAGGCCTAGGTCCCCCACAACTGTCCTCCCCTGCAGGACTGGGTACCCCTCAACTGTCCTCCCCTGCAGGCCTGGGCCCCCCCCCCCCCCCACAACTGCTCTCCCCTGCTGGTATGGTCCCTCCAAACTGCCCTCCCCTGCCGGCCATCTTGTGACAGCCATCTTGTGTCCACATGGGGGCAGCCATCTTTGACCACATGGGGGTGGCCATCTTGTGTGTTGGAGCAACAGTCAATTTGCATATTACTCTTTTACTAGATAGGCTAGCTGGAAGTTTGTACACTTTAACTAGCTTTTTTATTTTTCACATGCCCTGGTCCCCAGCAACAACTCTGGTACTCTCCGTTTGTATAAGTTTGACTTATTTTTTTTTAGCTTCCACATATGTGATACCTTGCAGTATTATTTTTCATTCTCAATCTGGGTTACTTTATTTAACATAAAGCTTGTCAGATCCATCCAGGCAGGGTTTCCTTCTGTCTTGTGGATGAATAATATTCTAGTGTGTGTGTGTGTGTGTGTGTGTGTACATACATATATCACATCTTCTTTATCCATGCATCCATTGATGGGCATTTAAGTTGTTTCTATGTCTTGGCTGTTGTGCATAATGCTGCAATGAACATGGTACTGCAGATATTTCTTTGATATCCTATTTTAATTTTCTTTGGATACATACCCAGGATTGCCAGATAATATGGTAGTAATATTTAAATATATATGTATATATTTAATTTTTTGAGGAACCTCTACACTGTTTTCCATGGTGGCTGCACCAATTTCCATTCCCACCAACAGTGAACTGGTTTGCTTTTCTCCATGTCTTTGCCAAAAGTTATCTCTTGCCTTTTTTATTATAGCTATTCTCACAGGTGTGAGGTGATATCTCTATGGTTGTTTACATTTCTCTGTTGATTGGTGATGTGGAGCTGTTTTTCATGAACCTGTTGTCCATCTGTATGTCTTTTGTTGAAAAAATGTTTGTTTAGCTCCTCTGCCCATTTTTTAATCACAGTGTTTGTTTTCTTGCTATTAAGTTGAATTAAAATTGTATATATGTATAGTTCCATCTGCTTGGCCTCCCCCTTTCCTCATAGAGGAGTCCCTGAGATACCTCAGTGCAACTCTAGGGCTCCACAGAACATAGTTTGAAAACCAATAAAATCATCTACCGAATAAAACAATAACATGCTAATTGACCCTACCTTCGCGATGCCCACCAGCCAATCAGGAGTGAGTATGCAAATTAACCCAACAAAGATGGTGGGTTAATTTGTATATGCAGGCGCCGAGTTAATTTGTATATGAGCCATGGCGACAACTCGGGTGTTCTGCACCACCCCAGCTGCTCCGGGCCTCTGGGCAGCGTGGGAAGGCAGAAAGGCGGCTCTGGCCAAAGTGAAGGCGGTGCTGGCAGCCAGGGGAAGGAAGGCCCATTCTTGCATGAATCTTCGTGCATCGGGTCTCTAGTTTATTATAAACCTCAGAAAAAGAACCTTCAGACACAAAAGTAGGCGCCACCATTAACAAGGCGGCATCAGGAGAATTTGCTCATACATGGGAGTCTCATGAGACAAAGGAAACAGTAATAAGTATGTTCTCTGATAAAATGCTCACTGATCTATAGCAAGTCAGCAACAAATTCAGATCTACCACAACCGAATAATTTACTAAAAACCTCCTGTTTTCCTAACCTCCTTCCTTCGAACCACTCATCTATCCTCTCTAAACCTTTCTTGTGATCATCTTTACTTAAGTCCTAGCCATGTGGACAGCCATGCTGAACTGCTCTAATCGCCACAATAACAAGCCTCTTAAGGAGAACATTTTAAGAGTGAGCAGTTGGCCTGGTTTTAATGACAGTGGCATTATAATCTAAAGAAGAAAAAAACAAACGTTTTCTGTAAAGATCAAGACAGGAAATGTTTTAGTCTTTGTGCACTATATCTAAGTGTCTACTGCATTTTTTATTTGTGTGTTTGTTTATGTACTCTTTTAATATAAAAAACATACTTAACTCTCAAAACAAGCCTCAGGGCTGAATTCCACAGGGCATAGTTTGCCAATCCATGGCCTAAACAATCTATTAATTCTCAGAGAAAAAATGTATGAAGAACCTCCAAAGTCATAATCTATCATAACTAATATGCCATTCATTGTATATATTCATACACAACATCAACAAGTTTTAAGATTGCTAATTTGGAGGAACTGTAGGTGAATATCAACCTATCTCTTTGGTTTGGTTCTCAGGGCATTTTTGAAATCTGTGGGGTCATTTTGGCTTGTCACCCTGACAATAGGAGAGGGTGGCTGGACTAATCAGAGGGGATTTGGTGACAGGCATTACTTATTGCCTGAGGTATGTGTGAGAGGCGGGAGTGCCAAATATCCTCCAAAGGGAGTTTTAACCATAAGTGAAAATTACCTTCCCAACATGCTAAGAGCAGTCATTTTTTGAAGCACTGGACTTTTGGGGACAATACTTTTATCCCAATTTCATAACAGAAAGCTTTGAGGGCCTGAAAGCTTTGAGGCTCTTATTTCAAGAATATAAAATTATCAACTCAAAATGGGGCATGAAATGAATGTTTATTTAGAATGAGAAAATAAAACCCTAAATACTACACATTAAAAAAAACCACTGCTTTCTGTGGAGGCACGGCTTTGGGGAACTCCGTCCCTCTCATCTCATCTGGCAGCCGCCACAGCAGCTTGCCAGGTACTGTCTGATCCAGTTCCCTCCAGCCACCCAGAGGTAGTCTGTCCTCAGCTAACACTGACTAGCATGTTAGTCAGATCTTTCTCCTTGGCATCAAGAAGAGAGTGTCAGCCCTGGCAGTGTGGGTCAGTTGGTTGAGTGTTGTTCCATGCACCAAAAGGTTACTGGTTCCATTCTGGGTCAGGGCACAAGCCGGGGTTGTGGGCTCATCCCTGGTAGGGGGAGTGCAGGAGGAAGCTGATCAATGTTTTGCTCTCACATCAATGTGTCTCTCTCTCCCTCTCCCTTCCTTTCTCTCTAAAAGTCAATTTAAAAAAAAATCTAACTGGTAATTTATCTTTTTAAAAAAATAAGAGAGTTTCAGATGCTCCCCTAGGTCCAACATGGACATCTTACTATCGGGGGCATGATTTCCTCTGCCCATACCTAACCCCAGGAGCAACACTAGGGACAAGTGGGTGACTCCCATGCTGGTACGGTACTCCACGCCTCTGGCTCAGGTTGGGGTCTGCTGTTTTCTCTGGGTGCTCCCTAAGGACAGTCCCAGGAATTAAGATAACTTGGAAATTGGGGAGCCCTGGAGATTAAGCTACATTCAAACTACATCAAGTTCAGGCAATATCATTTCTGCCAGTCTGGATCTACTCATGTGGGTCTCATTATAATCTGACACCATATTTTTTCTGGAATATCTGCTTCTGGATCACATTTTTCTTTGCTTAAAGAGTTTCTCACATCACAGATTTAAGAGTCACGTTATGATCAATCCATTCATCTACTGAGTTTGTTTCTCATCAGTACATTACATACAAACTGGCTATCTTCATTCTCTCTCTCTCCCGCCTTCTCTCTCACTTTTTAAGTCCAGTGTTATAAATCTGTGTATCATCTGGGAACATATTGTCTGTGTACAGGCAGCAGCCTCTGTGAGCATTAGTGGATTATCTTAATTCCTTTTATTGCTTCAAGTATAAAATTGATCTCCATTGTGCTGTTCCATGTTACTTCTAGCATAATACAACTTAATAACCCTGTGCAGAAGTACTTTGGAGTATTAATATTTAAAACAATGGTACTCCTCTCATAGATGTTGGGTTTTATTCTTTAAAAAACTTTTAATCGCTATTTTCCTAGTATCTTAGTACAGCTCTCTTCTTCTACCACTCCCAATTCTATGCAAATACATGCCAGAAACAGGAAATAATATCGATATAAAGCAAAACATTAACTGTAATCACTTATTTTCTCATCAAGAGGTTAAATACAGTTAAAACTAAGAAGACCCCTTAAAATAAATCTAAGATGGTTGTAACTTAAAACAATGAAAGCTCTAAGTCAATAAGTAAAGTAGTTTTGGTCCATCATACTTATATGTTTCTCTGATCAATTTTCCACCTTCTTATTATGAGGTTTCCTCTTACCTTTTAAATGAAATAAATAACATATTTTATGTAAAATATCTCAGATAAATAGAGGTATTATAGCAGTACTAGGGACCCTGTGGACAAAATTCGTGCACAGGGAGTTGGGGGTCCCTCAGCCCAACCTGCCCCCTCTCACATACTGGGAGCCCTCAGGGGATGTCCTACTGACAGCTTAGGCCCGCACCCCACAGGGAGCTTACCTAAGCCACAGTCTGGCCTCCCTTTGTGGGAGGCAACCGGGCTGGTCAGGGGAAGGCACCAGCCCCATTACCCCACTGCTGCAGCCACTGTCAGTCACCGCAGCCACCAAGGTGTTTTCATCAATACGGACTCCAGTCCCTTCACCAAGAAAAAATGACAACTTTCTTTAGGCATTTTCAAGATGTGTCTTTCATAGGATATGGATTTCTTTCTTTATTTTTTATCCTCACCTGATGTTTCCATTTATGTTTCCATTGACTTTTAGAGAATGTGGAAGAGAAAGGGAAAGACAGAGAGAAACACTTTGATTGGTTGCCTCCTGCATGAGTCCTGATCTGGGCCCCGGCTAGGGAGGAGCCTGCAACCTAGGTACATGCCTTTGATCAGAATAAAACCCAGACCCTGCTGTCTGCAGGCTGAGGCATTATCCACTGAGTCAAACCAGCTAGGGCAGGATATAACATTTCTTAGCCTTCCAGCAGTGGACCTTCATTTTTTTCTCCAGAATTGTGGTGGAAAAACCCTAGATCACCTTTTTGGATTCTTATTACCCAAGTTACTAAGAATATTACCAGTGGCATACAGGAAGCTTAGCCAATGAGCAGTCAGAAAAGGTGTTTCCTCTATAGTTTACACCAATGGAGGGATGGGCCCTGCCCAGGCCTAAAGCCTCTGGCTGAAGCTTTAGGCCTGGACAGACCCTTCCAGCTCCCTCTGATCACCAGCTCAGCCCCTGCCCAGGCCTGCCCAGACCGAAAGCCTCTTGGGCAGGAGCAGACCCCCAGCTCCCTACAATCAATCACAGGGGGTCTGCTCCTGCCCGGGCCGAAAGCAGACCCCCAGCTCCCTGCCCAGGTGATCAATCACAGGGGGTCCACTGGTGCACCAGGCCGAAGAAACCCCCAGCTCCCTGGGATCGATTGCAGGGGGTCCGCTCGTGCACCAGGCCGAAAGCAGACCCCCAGCTCCCTGCCCAGGTGATCAATTGCAGGGGGTCTGCTGGTGTACCAGGCCGAAGAAACCCCCAGCTCCCTGCGATCGATGGCAGGGGAGCTGGGGGTCCGCTCTGGCACCAGACCAAAAGCCTCCGCCTGAGGCTTTTGGCCTGGAGCCGGAGCAGACACCCAACTCCCGGCTTTCGATGGCAGGGGGTCCGCTCACCACGCCCACCATCCAATCAGAGCGAGGAGCTGGGTGTCCGCTATGCCCACCATCCATTGAAAGCGGGGAGTTGGGTGTCCACTCCGGCTCCAGGCCAAAAGCCTCAGGTGGAGGCTTTTGGTCTGGTGCCAGAGCGGACCCCAGCTCCTTGCAATCCATTGCAGGGGGTCAGCTCAGGGCGCCTATGTATGCAAATTAACTGCCATCTTGGTCGGGTTTATTTGCATACTCGCTCTGATTGACTGGTGGGCATGGCATGGCTGGTGGGCATGGCTTGGCGTAGTGAAGGTGCGGTCAATTTGCGTATTCCTGTTTTATTAGGTAGGATAAGATGTACTAAAGGAACAAAAATTTTCGTTTTTCCTAAAGCAAAGATATGTGGCATAATCATAGGAGCAAAAGCATCCTAGTCTTCCCCAAATAAGAAAGATAGAGTGTGTTTTTGTAACCTGGCAACACTTTATCTTACTTTCAGAATTAGAGAGTTTCCAGAATTGGTGTATCAGTTAAGTTGATGTTATCTTTTAATGCTGCAGTGTTTCTTTGCTTATCTCATGTCCCTCACAAATGTTCTTTTTCCCATCTTTTGGAAGGTATTTCAAAGGAAGAAAAATGTGTATATGCAGCTTAGTATATATTGGAAAAATGTAATTACATTTTACCTCCATCTATGGTTTACTTTTCTCACAAAAACATCCCAAACTTCTAAACAAAGACCCCAAACACCTCTAATATTAAACATTGAAATAAATGTGAACTATACAGACATTTAAGAACGATGAATAAAGACAATAAATTTTTTTTCCAACCCTCTTACCCAGTTCAGGGTAGCATGTGGTCAGATCCTCTCCTGGCAGCTCAGGGCACCAGGAGGGACCCACCCTGGACAGGACACCCTTCCATCACAGGGCCACTCACACCCACACTCACACTCAGACTGGTACAATTCAGATACTCCTGTTCCCCTCATGTGCACATCTCAGATGTAGGCGGAAACTGGGGTGCCTGGAGAAAACCCACATAGACTTGGGGGAACATGTCATGGCCCCAACTGGGAATCAATTAATTTTTTTCACATTCATGTTACAATGAAACAACTTTGAACAAAAGGACTTATTTGAGGACCTGCTGTATTTTTAAATCCTATTATTTTGACTAAAATATCCCATACTTATGGGTCATCTAGAAATTTTACACAATTTTCTAAATTTTAGGAATAAGCATTTTAAAGACCATCTGCTTTGTTAAGTTAAGGCCAGCAACGCATTCCCATCACCTTTGAAGCCAAACTCAGATATTTGATATGGGCTTCGCACTTCGCATACATGTAATGGGATGTTGATTAGGAGGAGAGGGACATTAATGAGACACTACCCAGAAACAGCCAATGTGTATGGGTAGCAGTACCAAGGTCCTAGTAGCAGTGCTGTCATTCTTGTGCTCAGTAGCAGCTGAAAAGATTGTTCATTAGAACAGATCAGGGGTATAATTTGGTCATGGTTCTGTACATGCCCAGCCTGGGTCTCTAGCAATGCAGATTTGATGGACCTCTTCATATTTTAATGAATTCATGTTTTGCTTAAAATAACTACAGTGGATTTATTTTTAATCATTTCCTGAAAGATATAGTCAGCATTCTAAACATTTGAGTAAAGCCCTGAATAAAAGCATTTGAATTAAGAACAAAACTATATAAAAAGCAAATTACTTATATTTTTAAAGTAAAAACTCAAGGTATGTTAGAACACAGTGCTCTGAAAGTTTTAAACAACTATATATTTATAGCATAATTTTATTAGATATTATTCATAATAATTACAATCTTTAAGAGTGAACTTTTCTTCTAGGTTATAAATACTATATAAATTTATATTTATAAGGAAATATGTTTAGAGTAAGTACACTGCCACTTATTTCCTTATTTACTAGTTTCTTTATATCAAAAACTAGAGGCCTGGTGCACGAAATTCATGCACAGGGGTATGTGTCCCTCAGCCCAGCCTGCACCCTTTCCAATCTGGGACCCCTCTCACAATCCAGGACTGCTGGCTCCCAACTGCTCACATGCCTGATTGCCCCTAACCGCTTCTGCCTGCCAGCCTGATCACCCCTAACCACTCCATGCCAGCCTGATAGATGCCAAACTGCTCCCCTGCTGGCCCAATTGCCCCTAACTGCCCTCCCCTGACAGCCTAGTCACCACTAACTGCCCTCCCCTGCTGGCCTGGTTGCCCCCAACTGCCCTCTCCTGCTGGCCTGATCACCCCTAATTGCCCTCCCCTGCCAGCCTGGTCCCCCTAACTTCCCTTCCCTGCAGGCCTGGTCACTCCCAACTTCCCTCCCCTGCCATCCTGGTCGCTCCTAACTGCTCTCCCCTGCTGGCCTGGTTGCCCCCAACTGTCCTCCCCTGCAGGCCTGGTTCCCCCCAACTGCCCTCCCTTGCAGGCCTGGTCCCTCCCAACTGTCCTCCCCTGCTGGCCTGATCACCCACAACTGTCCTCCCCTGCTGGCCATCTTGTGGTGGCCATCTTGTGTCCATATGGGGGATGCCATCTTGTGTGTTTGAGTGATGGTCAATTTGCATATTACCTCTTTATTATATAGGATAGGAGTCCAACCAACATGGCTCAGTGTTGACCTATGAACCAGTAGATCACAGATCAGTTCAATTTCCAGTCAGGGCAAATGCCCTGGTTGCAGTCTTGATCCCTACTGTGGGGAGTGCAGGAGGCAGCCAGTCAATGGTTCTCGCTCATCATAGATGTTTCTATTTCTCTCTCCCTCTCTCTTCCTCTCTGAAATCAGTAAAAAAAACACCGTATTTTTATTATTGATTTATTTTTATATCTTTACTTTTGAAATATGTCCTTATTGCATATGTCCTCCTTTTCTCCCCTATTGACCTCTTCTATCCCACCTTCACTCCCCACCCCAAGACTTAACCACACTATTGTCTATGTCCATAGGTTATGCATATATACATACAAGTTCTTGGGAATAGCTAATGAAGCAAAGTTTAAAAATACTATTTAAATATTGCTTATCTCCAATTAAAGTCAGAAAGTTTTATTCCCTAATAAACATAATTATCCCCAAATGATCAATATAGTTATAGAAAAAAAATCTAAAGTTGAAATATATCTATTACATATTGAATACAATTTTACTCCTTTGTTCTGTGGTTTTCTTAACTATGTCTTGAGTGTTATATCTGTTTTAGCATACCTCAGATGATCTTAGTGAGGAAAAAGTACTATA